>NW_020290311.1:0-298373 GCF_003184535.1 Aspergillus eucalypticola CBS 122712
CCTTTGCCCTAACCTCCGCGTCCAAGTCGTTAAAACTCTGCACGCACCTCTCATCTCCTGCCCTTCCCCCCTCCCTCCCCCCGGACCCAGAAATTAAATCTCGCAACCCCTTTCAATTCTCGTTGGAGCTGTCATACAAGCTTGCTGATCAGTGGCTGGTCGCGTCAGATTTCTTCTTATTGGGAAAAAACCTTGTTTTTTTTTTTTTTTCCCTCTCCCAATCTTTCACTCAATCTTTCCACGGCGCATTTTCTAGGCCTTTGGAATCCACCAGTTCCAAAGGCTCCAAGCTCACCACGGCTCTCGTAGCCTCGCGTTTCGTTCTTCGTCACATTGTATCTCCGAGACGTCCCCGCGACACTCTTAACAACATTCCCCCTCCTGCTGGTGTCGACTCCCGTGTTTCCGTTCGGTGCTCCTCCTTTTAACCTCCTGACGCCCACGCCGCTCATCCCCTCTTTTCTTGAGCTGCCGCATAGGACTTCTCTGAAGGTTCTTCCTCTCAAGGAGGAAGGGTCTAGGAGGCTTGGTCCAGTCAACTTCGGTTGCGAATCTTTTCGCCCTCCCTAACACGCAGTCGCGTTAAAGACACTCAACTTTTTTTTTATTACTTTACTTTTTTTTCAAAGACCTATTCCGTGCTCCGTCGCAGCGCGCATGGTTATGGCACCGACTGCTTGTGTACCTGCTGAAGTATGCACTCCTAAATACTACCAGGAGAAACAAGACCATAATCTCAATTGGGATCATGGTCAATTCAGCAATCATGGAGGGGACGACATATCGCAATCCAGGTTGGCTGCCAAGGAACTAGTCTTGGACATCCTGAAGAAGCGCGCAGCCGAGGTCAATGTGGACAGCTGCGCGCCGGGAGAGGAGGACGCGTTTTACGTGGCAGATATGGGGGAGATCTACCGCCAGCATCTGCGCTGGAAAATGAACTTGAGCCGTGTTCGGCCTTTCTACGGTAAGGACTGGATGCTCAATTGAGGATTTTGTGACAGCGGCTAACATTGAGTCAATAGCGGTCAAGTGCAACCCGGACCCGGAGATCCTTCGCCTCATGGCTAAACTCGGAAACGGTTTTGATTGTGCGTCCAAGGCGGAGATCGACATGGCCCTTGACACCGGCATCGACCCGAGCCGCATCATCTACGCGCAGCCCTGCAAGACCAAGTCCTATCTGCGCTACGCGGCCCAGGTGGGCGTCAAGCAGATGACTTTCGACAACGCCGATGAGCTGTACAAGATCAAGGCCAACTACCCGGACGCTGAGCTTTATCTGCGCATCCTTACGGATGATTCGAACAGTTTGTGCCAATTCAGCATGAAATTCGGAGCTTCCCTGGATGTTGCTCGCCAGCTCCTCGAATTGGCGCACCAGCTCGAGCTCAAGGTTGTCGGCGTGAGCTTTCACGTCGGATCGGGCGCTGAGGATCCTAAGGCTTTCCTGAAGGCCGTGCAGGACGCGCGCCTCGTGTTCGACCAAGCCGCAGAGATTGGCCATGAACTGCACACTTTGGATGTCGGCGGAGGTTTCTCCCAGGACACGTTCGAGAAATTCGCCGGCGTTCTGAGCGAGGCGTTGGACACCTACTTTCCGCCTAGCATCCGGGTCATTGCCGAACCGGGTCGCTACTATGTTGCCAATGCGTTCACTCTGGCAGCCAACATCATCGCTCGCCGTGAGGTGCGCGACCCGGAGGACCCGACCAACGACGCCTATATGCTGTATCTCAACGACGGGGTGTATGGAAATTTCTCCAACATCATTTTTGACCACCAGCACCCCGTGGCTCAGGTCCTGACCTGCGCATCGGCCGCGAACTCCCCTTATGCTGCGACTTCGGGGGGTGTCACGTACTCCATCTGGGGGCCGACCTGTGACGGCATTGACGTTATCTCCAAGCGCATCGAGCTGCCAGCTCTGCTGGAAGTTGGAGATTGGCTTTACTTCGAGGAGATGGGAGCCTACACCAAGTGTAGCGCGACCCGCTTCAACGGCTTTTCGGACAACCACGAGGTGATTTACATCTCCAGCGAAGCCGGGGCTTCTGCGCTCCTCGAGTACTAGATTTACTATTGTTTGATATCTTTTTTTTGGGCTTTCTGTGTTTGGTACCTATATGTTGCTCTACTTAGTAGGTCGCTCGTTGACCTGCTTTGTTAATAAATGTGTTTGTGTGCTTTTAGAGTTGATTTCGGGTCGAAATACAGTGTGCAGATTACTGAAGTGTCTATATATGGCCATCTATGCCTGGACCTTTTAATGGGTTTCCCCTATCTTAATTGCAGACAGAGTCATGTCTACCTCTAGTCTATCCTGATCTCTATCACCCCACACTGTCATCATAGAATCATGTATACATAGCCCAACCCCGCAATTTACAGGTCATCCGATGCAGAGCCAGCTCCTGCATCATGCCCAATTCTAGGTTTGGCAGAAAGCAACAACATGTCTAAAACATACCCATCTAGACCAGTCTCTCAACCACCAACTCCGCCCCCTCACTAGTACTTCCCTCCGCGACCTGAACCAGGCCACCCGCCTCCAGCCTCTTCTTCCACTTGCCCGACTCATACCGGGCCAGGATGAAGGTAATTCTAGCCGCCACTGCAGGATCGGCCGTCTCGGCCACCACATCAGACGGCGTGAACGTCCAGCGCCCAAAGGCCCAGTTCAGGATATAGTGTCTTGCTGCCGGGCCATCCGCATCCACAGCCACCGATTGGCCCGCCTTCTGCTGCTCTTCCTCTTCCTCCGACGCAGCCGGCGGCGCAGCAGTCGAGCACCGCATGACGCCCTTGATCCGATACACCTCTTCCTTGTTCGCCGCGCGCAACAGCTTCTCCACCAATGCCTTGGTATCCACCACAGCCCCATCCTCCTTCGCCTTCAACGTAACCGACAGCACCTCCACCTCGGACTGATGTCCATGTTCATGCTTATGCCCCTCCCCATCTCCATGGCTATGTCCATGCCCATCCACCCCATCCACCCCCTCCTCCCCAAACAACGCCCCATCAATCCCCAACAACACATCCTTATCCACCCGTCCCTTCTCACTCTTCACCCACGGCGTCTCAACCTCCAAATCACCCACCCGATCCAAACAGATCTCAAACTTCATCTCTCCGGCCGCCTCCCACTTATTAAACACAATCAGATCCGTATACCGCGCCTGCAGTTTCGCTGTATAACTCGTATCCTCATACCCCTCCCAATTCTCCACATCAATCACGCTAACCACTCCATCCAAGCTCAATGTGCCCGGGTGTTCGCGCGCAAGCCGATTAACTTCCATTGCTAGGGTCGCAGGGAATGCGGACCCGGATGTCTCGATGACGATGCGGTCGGGCTTCACTTCGTCGAGGAGCTGGAAGAGCGCGTCGCTGAGCTGACCGACGAGGTTGCAGCAGATGCAGCCGTTGAGGAGTTCGCGAACGCCGCTGATTGAGGAGGTGGATGCGAGCTGGGAGTCGATTGCTACATCGCCGAACTCGTTTTTGAGGAGTGCGAGGCGGTAGGTTGGGGGGAGTTGCGGGATGAGGTTTAGAAGGAGGGTCGTTTTGCCGCTGCCCAGGAAGCCGGTTAGGATTGTTATGGGGATGGGGGGCATTTTGTTTTGTGTTTTCGGTATATATGAGGGTGGTGGTAGGTAGGGTCTGTCTAAGTCTAAGTCTATAAATAATATGTAGGGAAAAGAAAGACGGAAAGAATCATGTGGAGGTAGTAGGACTGGATGTTGAAGTTGAAGCCGGAGTAAAGATTCGGAGGGGGGGTGGAGGGGCACGCTAGGACGAATCGGGTAATATATAAGATCTGGCGTGGAGTTGTTTTTTTAGACATACTTATCAATGGAGTCCCGGCTCTACTTACGTCCATATCTTCAATGTGATCATGTAAACAGCCATATAACTATCTGTGTAACGTTGTAACCCGGCCAAAGTAGCATTTTAGCTTATCAGCTGTAATGATCTTTCACCATTTGTAGTGTCCGCGCTGTTCTGGGATATGGATCTGCGGTCCTAGAAGGCTGTCGCTCTCGATATCGGTCTGCGCCGTGTGCCGATTGGATTGAGCAAGTTCTTGGAATGTGAGACCAGCAGTTTGATGCACAAAATAAGAAGACCGATCTACATTTGTCATATATGTCTTCGTTCCTTCAGGCTCTGAATCCGCTAGTTAGGTCTATGCGCAAGCAGCCTTAAGCCGTAAGACTAATGATGTGATTTGGTAACAAGGGTCCATTGGCCTCTACATTGATACCATGATGGATCCTAGATCGAGTAGATATACCTTTAGAGTGTGTGGTATACTAATCAATATACCAAAGTTTGCATAACCTTAATTTGTCAATCAGCCCAGGACGACACTCCTGTTTTCCAAATCGACCATTGCATTCGAGATTGAGATACATGAAGCCAATGCTGTTACTAGTATATTGAGTACGCGACAATAGTATAAATAGTACAAGAAAACACATACTAAATTACAAATAAACGCAGGACCAAAACCAAAATCAAATTGGTCAAGGCAGAAGCTACGTCACATGACGTGACAAGCGCCTTTTGTTCGCCCTTAATTTCGCCCAGGATTCTCTCTATTCCCTTAACACATCACTGTTGGGCTTATGAAAATAAAGAGTACGCCTAACCATGATTATCTGCACTTAATCTTTACTTGAAATGCGCCGCTTCGAAAGAATTTACGATGTGGTAGAGCCTGTTGAAGAGTATCGCCGTGGGGGTTATCATCCTGTGCACCTTCACGATGTATTTCACCAAAGATACGAAATTATTGGTAAACTAGCTTTTGGCCAATACTCAACGGTATGGCTCGCGAAGGATCAAAAAATGTGAGTATATGCCTGCGAATTATGGCATCGGAACAAAACTAACAGGCTGGTGATACCTTGAAGAGACTCGCAACAGGTCATATTGAAGGTTCTAAAAGCAGAAGAATCCGCACACAACAGGGAGCTTTCTATCCTTCTGACTCTCTCAGATTCAGAAGTGGAGCACGCTGGAAAAAGACATGTAACTGAACTTCTCGACTACTTTTATCATACAGGACCAAATGGAACTCACCTGTGTCTTGTTTCCCCTGTGATGATATCAGATGGGGAAGCAATGACAATCAGCGGGAATCCGCAAGACGCAGGGTATCTTCGGGCTATCTCCCGCCAACTTTTGCTGGGTCTTGATTTTCTTCACCAGTCAGGCATCGTTCATTGTGGTATGTCGGGGCTCTTCGGTTATGTAGGCAACATACTAATAGGCTCAATAAGATCTTCAACCAGCAAACATTCTGTTCTCAGTTGCGGGGACTACGGACATGGAAGCCTTGTTACAGCCTCCCGAGTTCAGCCCAGTTAAGTGGTTGGAAGGAGTGACCGAAGATGAAAGTGCCCCCAAATATTTGATGCCTACCCAAAGGCGCCGGGGCCAGTTGAGTAAGGCGCATTTCTCAACGCTTGAGGTTAGGATCGGGGATCTGGGCGGAGGTAAGATACACTTGTTCGTACTAGTTATATCTTGTCTAGCCAGGCTTACTAAGTCGTCACACGAAATACCAGCTCAATATGTCCAACGCTGTGACCAAAAACCAGTAACACCTTTGGGATTGCGTGCACCTGAACTGATACAACAACCTACCGATGATACTGCTGTAGCTACTGCTATAGATATCTGGACCTTGGGTTGTTTGGTATGTTATGAAATTCCTCTCCACTTAGACTTACTCTTCTGATTCTTCTGCGAAGATATTTGAATTTGCAACGAACGAGCCATTGTTCCCTCTGGATACATTTGGCCTGACACGAGAGGAGATAGACAATGACCATCTTTCTTTTATCGAGCAAAGACTCGGTTCGAATAACCAGAAGGATGGGGACTTCAGATTGTATCTCGAAGAGAGATTACCGGAGAACTTTGGTGCGGGGAATGTGGAGACTCTCACTTCGTTCCTTTCCCTTATGTTGCAGAAGGACCCTCACGAACGATTACCGGCGAAAGAGTTACTTCAGACGCAATTCATGACGGATGAAAATAAGACTTGAGCGCTCTTCAGCTGTGCATATCCGCGAAACATAGTTCACTGATTTTGAAAAGCTTTTAATAGATTAGGGATAGAATAGTTTGGGTCTAATTTTGTCACCGCTGGTTCTTGCCCGCTATTTCGAGATATACTAGTCACACTACAGTTAGTAGAATATGATCAACAAAACAGAAAAATGATGTATCAGGAATTTATTCAACCACTTCGTGCATCGATCTTGTCGAGGCCATGAGCTTGTAGATTAAGTGTCGAATCTTTGAACCACCCACCAAACTTCCACACGGAACTTCCAGTGACTAATTTTAAGCCACCAAACAAGAAAAACAACACCCATCCTTTGAAACACACTATCTTTTAACACCAACCACCCTATAAGGCTGAACCATTCCTACTGCCCCTACCCCCCCAACCAAGGCCGCCCGCCAGCACCAACCTGCCACACCCGAAAGCCCCGAGGATCCACAAGGCTGACAACGATGATATCATGATCCACCTGAACTAACTTGATGTCATCGGCCACATAAGATAAACTACTTAAACTAAACCTTCCAATCAATCAATCATTCCAGCAAGATAATACCACTTTTACTAAACATAAAAACTCTCTTTCCATATATTATTTTCTTTATAGGACATCCCCTTTCTTCTACCTAATAATATTTATACTCATAGTATCATCACAATGAAAACCGTCGACGACACTGCCCGCGAAACCGCCCAAGAAATGGGGTATAAAGAGCCCGCGTCCACGACCGACAGCTCGAATGGGAACTCGATGATGACCCCCAAGAACTCACTAAATGATATGGCGCAATCGGGTGTCAAGGAGATGAAGAATATGTTCGATGGGGTGGCGTCGGCGCCGGCCCCGGGGGATTTCTTGAATAGTACGTGGGAACATGTAAGGTCGTTGATGGGTGGGGGTGGTGGTGGTGGTGGTGATGGGGAGGATGACGGGAATCGGGAGGGTATGTGCTCCGTGTTTTATTTTATTTATGTATATGTTTGTTTACTGTTATGCTGATTGAATGTTTTGGCTGGGTGTAGATGGTGTCGTTGAGCCGGCGGATGCGGATGAGATTCGATGTATTGAGAATTTGGAGAGGGAGAAGATTATCCAGTTTTTGCAGGAGAGGCATATGAGTATGAATAATACGGGGAGGGGGAAGAAGGTATGACTGGGGATTGCTAGATTCGGGTCGGATGAGTAAAATAATATGTGATGTTGGGACATTCATGCATACGTGAAGCTTGCTTCTGATTGAAGCGATATCTGTAGCTGGAAAAGCAGTGGTCTTATGCTCACAACACAGCTTTGAACCCCTTGTCTGACTTGATATCCAGTCCCAAGAATTCCGCAACCTGTCCTAGATGGTCCACTCCCCAGAATGCGTCAGTTTCGCCCTTATCATTGGTGCACTCAAACCAGGGTATGCCAAATGCGCCTGATTTGAACGCTCGATCTGTGTTCGCTATCAAAGCAGCTTTGATGTCTCCATGCTCCATCTAAAAATTGAGTTAGCAAACGCACTCAACATAAGTTTATGCAGTACAGGTCGCATACATCGGCCAACACCGACTGTGCCACGTCCTTTCCGAGTACCCCTTCAAGCACCGGACCGAAGCACTCAGGTTGCGCAATGTTCGCATTGCCCTCTACCCAGAACAAGTGATAGAGTGCCTCGAAGGCTGGCACAAGCTTGTCCGGGTGCTTCTGGGAAATCGCACAGAGCGCACGCTGCGTACTCAGCGTCCGTGGAGGGAAGCCTTCGGGGGTGGTCTGGACAATTGGGACATTGAAGTAGCGAGCCCAGCGGCAACGCTCTTTTTCAATCCACTTATCCTTATCTATATACATTGATTAGAAGTTGTCATGGACATGTTCTAGTTGTTGAAGGGGCACGCACTCTTGATCTTGATAGGGGCAGTATTTCCGCATGCTTGCATGATACCACCCAGGAAAATAGGAATATACGTGATGTTGCATTTGGCAAAAACAGGAGAGTTCTTCTAGACGTTAGAATATTGCGGTGATAATGTGAGCTATAGTGAAAAGTAGATGAATATGCGCACCTTTAGTACACTAAAGGCGATATAGCCGAAAGGACTGACTACGTCTAAGTAGACGTTTATACGCGGCACAGCCATGGTTGAAACTGCTGAAGATGATGAAAGAAAGCTAAATGTGATGTGATCTAAAAACCAAAGATGAAGGTATCACGTAGAGTGTCTTATTTGTCTAGTTAAGGCCGTACACCCCCCTGTTCTGGATGAGTCAGCATCGCGAGCCGAGGTGTTCGGATGTTCATCTGTTGATTTCTAATCCCTGATTCCCCTCACTCTACTATGTATACCCGGTTGGAGAAGATCTTTGATGCACGTTCGTATATGCTTGAAGTTGGGGCACTGATGCCGTGGTCTGCTCAGGTACGGCCATACGTGCCTTCCTTGTCAGTTCTCCTTCTGGAGGCAGTCGCGATGCGACCACCTGTAGTTAGGATGTTTCGGCAGATCATCCAGCTCGTAGCATTGACTCTCTGTATCTGGCTACATAGTGCTTGCTTGCATACTTACAAGGTAGATGGCTATGTACAACATGCTTAGCGTCGACTCCCTTCTCAGCAGGGATCGACTCAAAGATGAAAGAAACGCCTTTCTAGTACGCTTCTCAAATCATGACATTTCAGAAGAAACCGCCTATGAGCTTGATGCGCCTGATGCAGAGTATATCCATGACTCAGTGACTGAAAAGCGCCGCCATGCCGTATACTATCACCGGCCTCCCGTCTGGTGCCCTTCACGGCAGTCAAGAACATCGAGTTTCTCTGGAAGCACCAGCAGCTGGGGTACAAAGGAAACGTGCAGTGACCAAGCAGCTGATGATAATGAGATGCTGGAAGATGCATATTCCTGCATCGCCGATAGCTGTGACGCTACCGCTGCATTGGCAGATGAGGTATCTGGCACAGAAACCAACCAGTCGCAGTCTGATCAGGAGACCATTATACTTGTGAGTGTCTGGCAGCTACTGAATAGACCGTGAGTGAATAGGCTAACTGTATCAAGCATGACTGGCCCGCTCAAGACAGGCCACAGACATGGCAACAATGGGGTACCATGAGGAAATACACTCTGTCAGATTGGCGAGCCTCCGTGCAACCTTATCCGAGCCGGGTGCTATTGCAGAGCTCCGTCTGTCACAAAGGGAAAGGCAGTCCTTCACGATTGCAAGCATACAAGGACATACGTTTAGGATTGGATGAGAAGCAGTCCATCCACGAAGGATCACTTGTGATTTGCGTTGATCCTGCATACACCTTGTCCGATCATGATAAACCACGCTCTGATGAGTTCGATCTGGTTAGCGGGCATATATTTGTTGTCTGCCGCCTGTATTCCGATTTATGGGCTCTCTGTGCCAGTGCTTCGCCGCCTCAGCCGGAGAAAGTCTCCGATGAGACAGTATCAACTGAGCCTATGCGACTAGCGTTCTTGCCACTCTGCGCAGTGACGCTAGCCGCAAATTTTAGCGCATTCAATCAGAGATGCATCAATTATGCTCATGACAAGTCAGACGAGCCTAGATTTCCTGGAAATGGGCTTCCGGTTATGCCTCCTCCACGGACTTCTAGCCTCAGCGATGGCAAGCAGATCTCCCGCGGAAACAGACGCCACATCGCCTTCCCAGAGGTGGTCTACGATACTTTTACCCGCGTCCCTTTCGAACGTCGCGAGCCAGATTCTGTCCCAGCAGACTCTTCCCTGGAGAATGTGCTTTCCAATCTGACCAACCGAGGAAGTCGTCGACTCCAGCGCTTAGGCAACCGTATGTCAATCCGGAAGCTCTGGAGCGAATCTAAAAGACCTGCTCTGGGAAACACCGAGAATCAATTGTCCCCTTCATCTGGTTACCTTGGTGGAACGACAGAGTTGGGTGCAATACAGCATCATTCAGGCCTGCAGCGGCGCGGTTGTTTGAGAAGCCAGAGGCTGAGGAGTTTCATCCGGGATGCCCGATAATAGGAGACAAGATCCTTCGTTGATTTGTCTGAGTCATACTTTATCAGCGCCTATTTGATCGCCCATCGCCCTTCCTGTCAAGGTAAAAAATTGTAGTAGTAGCTCGAAAATAATGTTGTTACTCCGTATTGGCCAATTAGATGCGGGGATTCCTGCAATATGAGCAAGGCGCTTTCCTGTTGCATACCGGTAGTAGTTGCAATCGGCGCGAGAGCTAGTGCTCTGATCATCCTTGATCATGTGTGTTATCCTGTTGGGCTCTTGCTCACTTCAGTAGCGTAACAAGTAGCGAAAGAATATATAAACGCAACAAGAAGCTTCTGGTGTTTAGTATCAACTCGAGGCACCCATTATCACCAACTATGCCATCATTCCAAGCGAATCTCTACACCACCTTCGCCCTCACCACTCTTCTCATCCGTATTATCGGCACCCTCATCTACTACCTCCCTCGCTTCACGCGGCCCCATAAAACATGGACCTACCGCCAAGTCATCGCCGTAAGGCTTTACTCCCTAGGGTTGAATCACTTAACAGCAATTCAATATCACGCCCCCAAAACCCTTACCCCACGCCGTGAAGGCGACCGCTTCATAATCATCAGCCCACCAGACACCACCACGTCCGACCAACTAGCACTCCATTACTCCCGCAGCAGCATCCTTACCAGCGTCCCATCCATCAGTCCCGTCCCTATCGGCGCAGTATGGCACCCTACCCTCCCCTCTTCCAAACCAGCTCGAGTAGTCCTTCACTTCCACGGTGGCGTGTACGTCGTCGACGGTGTCCGCCTCAACATAAACGGCTGGAGCCCTAGAATACTCAGCGATGTAATGAAATCTCACGTCATGCTGCCGCAGTATCGCCTCTCCATGGAAGAAAATGCCTCGTTTCCTGCTGCCCTGGAAGATGGGATCACGGCTTATGTGTATCTTCTCGAGAATCTGGGTTTAGAGCCTCAGAACATAATTCTGTCCGGTGATTCGGCGGGCGGGAATCTTGTCCTCTCCATGATTAGATATTTGGTCGAGGAGAAGACAAAAGGGACGGAGGCATTACCATTGTCTGCGGCTGCGTTGTTATGGAGTCCGTGGTTGGATTTAACAGAGAATGGGGCGCGAAAGGTTGATCAGCATCCGCGTCGATGGGTTGATTATCTTTTGGGGATTTGCTGGAGTGGGGTATCAGGCGGGTAACGCCTATGGGTTGGAAGAGGGGACATCGTTTTCTGAGTCCCCTTGGAAATGGGTTTAGGACTTTGGAAATGCCGATTTTCCTGCAGGCGGGGATGGAGGAGGTTTTCTTTGAAGATCAGGTGGCGTTTGTGGAGGAGATGAGGCGGTTGCGGAATGATATTGAGTTTTGTGAGGTGAATGATGCACCGCATGATATTTTTATGGCAGGGAATGTGGTGAAACTCGAGAAGGAGGCGGAGGAGGCGATGGAGAGCTAAATTCCACTTAATGTGGCATTGCTAGGCCACAAGGGACAGGTGTAAGAACTGCAACCCTACCCGACCAACCATGGTACCTTAGCCCTCTGCACCAGAGCAGTACAGTCGAAGAGAAAAAGATTCCGAGAAGTTGGAGGTTGTGAAAGAACATGATGAACCAAGCTGCGCTTAGTTAGCGCTGCCAGGCCCGGAAGGAGCCATGCAGCTGTGGTCTGTTTCCTTTGCAAGAAATGCTAACCTTGACTATGGGGATGGTGCCGCCACTGGCTGGTCAAATCCTATGTAGTTCTCGCTAAACATCAAGCCACCCAATTCGTCCAGCTATTATATTGATGAAACATTCTTTTCTCTGCCGTAACAACGCAATTCAATCTCGTCAAATTGACCATGTTGCGATGGGAGTTGCTTCCGATCTAGGTGCAAATTGTGGAGCCCAGCAGACTGCATCAGGTCGAAGAAGATAGACTCACTTTCATGACGTCTCTTCAATGCCACCAAAATGACAACCTCAGGCGACATTTGCACTAACCGGCTTAGTACTGAAACCAGCGCGGGCAAGCTGTCTGCATTATAGGTACAGTCCGACACTAGAACAAGATCTATCGAGCCACCGCACAAGTCACTCGGAAGTTCTTCATCCCAGTCAAGGGTGCGGAACTCGAGCTCAGAGGAATCGGCCGGTTTCGCAACAGCTATGTTCTGTGTCACAATTTCCTCCACCTCGGGCAGATCAGTAAGTACTACAGAACACTGCGGGAGAAGCTCTGCAAGAGCAATCCCTACAACGCCACACCCTGATCCTAGTTCGAGAACATGGAGAAAAGAGTTGCGTTCGCCGCGAAGAAGACCCTGCAACAATGGCACAGAGACTGCAGGGTCTTCAGTCACAATCTGCTGAAGGTATACGACCGAAGCCACCGCCGCATCCCTGAGAATATGTAAGCCACGTACAAGAAGGAATATAGCCTCATTTGAAATGAGGAAGCCTCACCATATATGCCGAGCTATGCTGTTCCCAGTCTCTTCCCAAATCCTCAAGCCTAGGCGATCCTTAGGTCCAAAGCGTCTCTCAACAAGCTTCTCTGCTACCGAGGACGGCGACCCACCAAAAGGTGCGCTCCAGGCTGACATGACTAGAGGAAGACTGGAATCGCCCAGCAAGCGATCTGGTGAGGGAGACCGCTTCTGCGGACTTGTGGCCGTCACGCCTAGGACGATTGTCTGCTGAGAAATATTGGCAGAAAAGGGCCCGAGCATTATTGGAAGCTCGCGCCTTCCAGCCTTCCAGCTCAATGGTTCCTGATACAGAATTTTACCAGAGTCATTGAGACTCAGTGTTACAAGCAAATTCACATCTTGTGCAAGAAAATCGTCTCCCAGGTCTGTAGTGATGCAAATTAGAGCGGAGACGGATATAGACCCGGGTTTCTGTTTCTGAAACCTCGGGGTCTTGAGGAAACGGATATAGTAAACCATGCTAAAGATGAGCAATTACTAGGCGATAACCGGGCGCCAGAAGTGAGCTTAGTATACTAGACCATGCGATTGGCAGAAGAAGAAGTGTATGGACAATAGTACTTGAAAACAGCTAATTCTGGCACGGGGCACGTGCGGGCTGACTAAGGGCGGGCCGATGACATCGACCATCCATGAAGAATGTTGCTTCCTCAGGCTCCCTCTCGGGGAATCTCCCCTCGTTATTATCTCCGCCTCTCCAATGCTGCTGTTATCGTATACCGACTCCCTTTTCTGCAGGAACATATCTCCCGATTTACTCCAAGATCCCAATTCTTAAGCACAGCTATCCCATGGGGATACTTGATTTCACCCTAAAGTGAACCCATCGCTCCTGCGGCCGCGGCGTGGCTCTGGGCCAACGTCGCATCCCTACCGTCAGCCGGCATGATGCGATCGAGAGACCCTCGGGTCCGCCAGACAATCAACCAAATCCATCATAACCTCGAGTCTGCAAACGAGAGCGCTCAGGAGGGCTTATATACTTTTTCCCATAATTACGTGGTACCATGTTTTGCAGCGATTGGGAGCTGTATCTACTCATGCACTGCGCCTTGTCTCCCTAGCCGCGAAGACCAGCTTCGACGCCGCCGACGCGGCCGCGCAGAGGCTAATTTCGACTTCTACGATGACTGGGATAATGAGGATCCAAACGACGGTCTGCTAGGATGGGGTACTGACGAACTGGATCGTTTACTGGCTGGAAGCGGCTTGGCTCGGGGGAGTTCCGAACAGCCTCGAAGGCAGCGGAAAATGAGCTATGGTGCTCGGCGCACAAGGCGAAAGAGCACTGCTATAATGTCTGACGACCGTAATGACCCGACTGTTATTCCGAGTTCCTCCTTCCTGGGGTTTCTAGAGCGCTTCCCATGGAGATTTGGCGCCCGAGGGCTGAAATATCGGCCGTCAGCGGCAGATCTTCAAGAACATCCCGTGGGTTTGCGACGGCATGAACTTGAAGATGAGCCTCTCATAGAAGAAACCGAGGAAAGCGAGGGTCCAGCCACAAGAGTGAATGGGAGATATCGAAGTTCAACACAATCATCGCGTGACACGGCCAATTCCTTGAGCTCGCGTGGTGACTTGATCCCCAGCGACGAGGAAGAAGACGCAGTGCCACTAGATGATGAGTTCGCTCTAGCTCTGGCCAGTCGTCGCGGTACTGGACTCGATTCAATTGATCTGATAGGAGATAAGCCTGCAAGTATGAGGTCGGTGTCTGGGACGTTTAGTTTAAGAACAACCGCCTCTTCCAAGGAGGAGAGAAAGAAAAAGAAAAAGAGGAGCAGCCGTCTGCGGTCTCCGGAGGGGTCGTATGTAGAAGTCACTCGCCAAGCCAGCACTCCTACATTAGCCGATCTTAAACAGGAAGAAGAGCAAGCAGCGCTTGAAGAAGAATCAGAAATTGCGCGAAGACGGCTTGCTGCACAGCAGCTGGCTTCAACACGAGGCTTAAACCAAGCAAAAGACAAGGTAGGTAGCTCATATGATGATTTGTCTCATGCCAGAGTTATAGAAAATGGGCTAACAAAACATTTTATGTAGGCTTCACAAAGTTCACCATCTCCACAACCTCACACACCTTCGTCGGACGCCGCCCATCAAGAGTCCGCTGATAATCATTTAGACTCAACTGTAGAACACTCACTTCCTCAAAGTCAGGATGTACAAACTCAGCACTCGCTGAATCCGGGCTCCCCCGGAACCGACTCACAAACCGAACCATTCCCCCCATTTCCATCTACTCCGGAACTTCATGATGCTAGTCTTGCATCGCATCCGGGTCATTTCCACGACCAAAGCAATGCCTCAAATCTATCTGATCATGAAGATACAGCAGATGCTTTAAGGGATGATGCCTCTATTGATTGATCAAAGGGCGCCAGGTTGCTATGCGTGGAGGAAGCACGGCTAATCGCTAATCCAGGTTTGCAGGCCAAACCTAACCATCTAAAGTCTCATTTCCTTCAGCGATCTCTCTCATATATGAGGACGCAGCCATCTTATGCTTCTTATGGCGACATTTGAACTGTACATTAACATGATGATTCACGAAACTTGAATATATTCCGTATCTGGAAGATGTGACAATTCTTTCGTCTTCGTCTCACTACCACACTAGTAAACTCCTCGCCCGGTACTTTTATCTAGCTATGTCACCTAACAGCACAGCATCAATCATATCCGATATTACCCCCACCCAGAGCATCCGCACCTCCCTGCGCCAAAGCAGTATACTCCAATCGCGCCGACAACCCACCCTGATTCTCATCTGCTCTTGGCATCTCCCCAAGGGAAGGCATACTTTCACACAGCCACGGTGGATTCGCCAGAGACAAAATCTCCTGATCAAAGATCGCCCAAGCATAATCCTCTTCCGGAGCGGGGAATGCAAAATCGGGTCCCATCTCAGGCGGTGTATGCATGCTCTGTAGGCCCGACTCGAGTCGATCAGCCAGTATGCTATGGATGCTTGGCACAGATGAATGGTTCCTTTTCAGGCTATCAATGTGCTTTTCAATTAGCTGCAGGTCTGTACAGATGTAGGTCAGCAATGGATGTGGTTCACTATGAGATGAGTCAAGTATCACTCTTACCGTCTTGGTGTAGTACGCCGTCTTCGATCCCTCGGAGTAGTAGCATGGCTGCGAATGTTACCATCTAAAGGAAGTTAGCTGTGGTGGGTATTAGAGTATGGTGGTTTAGTAGAAGACTTACTATCAGATCCCAGTTGGACCATATACTAGCGTCGTCTAGACGAAGCCGCAGAACTGCACGGGCTGAGACTAGTAGTTCGTGTCTTTCGGCTGGTGCGATATCCGTAGAACCTAGATCGAATCCTCTGGCCGGATGATATATGGATAGGACGTATAGTTTGTGTAGATGGTATTGTAGGAGGATGAGTATGCCCTGGCGGTCAGAAGGGGATGGCTCTGGAAGTGACATTCGCGTCAGCATACTCTCCCTTGAACCGGGCCACTAAGAGATCTCACGAGATGCAGCATTATATCGAACTAGCCAGTCGTCCAATTTCCGGGCCCAAAGGCGGATAACCCGTGCATCTTCATCGGTGAAGGGTGTCCGGATCGGCGAGAGGACCTCACGCTCTTTTGCGCTTACAAAAGACCATATAGTGGGGAGACCTCTTCCGACAAAATGACTGAGTCCGTGATGCATCATTTGGATGAGGCCATGGAAAGCATTTTCTTTGCGGGCGTTGAATTGGGCAAGGGTGGATAGGGGTGGTTGTTCAGGTAATAGGGGACAACACATATGCATGGAAGCGTGCTCAATATCGATTACCTGGAGACCTGAGAACAGTCCAGCCCAGTCGTGAGTCGTGTGTTCGACTTCGCGCGGTGTGTGATCGAGTAAGAGGCGATACGCGATGGCTATCCATGTGCCAGTGGTTGGCACATAAGCTTCTGAGCCCAAGCTGGCCATAATTAGACCGAGAATGTTCTGAAAAGTCAGCGAATCGTCCTTAGTACATAAGGATTGATCAGGGTCTTCTGCGCTGTTCCCAAATATCTCCCATGGAGGAGTGTATGGCACTGGGTTGACAAGCTCGGCGATTGCGCAACACTGGGCGACAAAGTATCCTTTCGTAAACTCCGATAGATCGTTGGACGGGCCATGAAGAGCGGATATGAATAGAACTGATGCAAGTAAAAGGGGAGACGGTGATGCGAAAGCACTCTGATCCTTCAAGAAATGGAGGAGGGGTAGGTTGTTGAGGAATCTTCACGGGTATTAGTCCGCTCATATTTCAAGGCACTGTTCATGAGAAGGTTGCGTACGAATACCACAGATGCTTGATAACTGGCCGTGACCAGAGAGCATCATCCTGAACAGGCCGTGTGATCTGTTTGAGGTGTCTGACGGCCTTCCAGAGAGAGCGCAGAGACATGTTCTCGGACCCTTCATCCTGATCTGTGTCGAGACTACCTTCTGTTACGGAGCTGCTTCCTCTATCTAAGCCCAGGGCACTCTCAATCCTATCCAGGCGGCCAAGGATCGCATCGATGTCCTGGTTTCTATCTGGCGTGTCTTGTTGCAGTCGGACCACGTCATGAACTGCTAATGCTGCCTAGAACCAGTAAGCATGGTCTATGGGCATTTAGTCAACTAAAGTACTTACATTCGATCTTGGTCTGAAGACACAACTAGCCTTTGTGTGTCGGCATCGGCGGCATGGAGGAGTCCCATCCACGACACATTTCATCTTAGCGGCTATCAGCATGTCCAGTCAGATCATACAAGACCTAGTTACCCGTTTCTGACCTTTAATCTGCGGCAGTTGACTGCATAGGACGATCAGCTCTGCTTCGCTCAAGCCTTCAACAACCGATGCCACTTACCGCATGCCTTGGTCGGCTTTGGACCGAGGGTGATCGCTTTTGTTCCCCGCATGATGATGAGTGTGGCATTACTCAAGGTCTAGCAGCACCTGGTGAAACCTAACTCTTCGAGGTTTCTACACCCAGTGCCAATGGGCATGCCTTGTCAAAGGGCCTTAGAAGGATGTACTATAACTAGTCGAAAGCATAATTTGCCGGGTGCCACGTGAGTCGGAGCCATTCCTTTGACTATTTTAGCCTCTGATAAGGAGTGATTGAGCTTATTGGAAAATGGAGATAACAGCGAGATGTGGTCCCAATTAGCTGATCCGAGACCGGTCCATTCCTACTACTACTCTCATGGGATCGACACAGTTGCCCTTCCCATCAAGGAATAAAAGTACAGAGTACACTTCTGACCTGAAATTTCACCCCATTGCAATTGAAACGAGGATACTGTGATTGCATGTTCTATTTGGATCAACCACTGCCGACTCTGTTTCCTCGTTTTTAGTCCGCCCTGCGTAGGCTGAAAAGGATCAGGGCGGGTCTGAAAACGGGAATAGGGAAGTGTACCATGGTAGTAGACCTTCGCCTGCTGCGGGTTCACATTCCTGTTGATCTTGCGCTTGCTCCTTAGATAGGAGGACTGGCCATCTACCGGTCATAGTGCATAGACTGGAGATAGAGCTCGTCTGTTCTTGAGAGCGCGTGATTTGGATAGGCCACAGTGTCTAGACAATTCCTAACAACCAGAATGAGTGAAGAGTGAAGGGGTATTGTACATGTAAGAAAAAATCTATATACAGGCTCTTGTCGTGCGTGAGAGAATCGTGATAATAATACATGGTTATATGGTACACATGTCTGTCAAACCAACACCGACGGTTTTACTAAGGTTTCTGTTTCCAAAGTCAGTAAAAAGCAACAACGTAGGTATCAATCGCGTTCCTAATGTGGAACGTCTGGAAGCGCGTCTAGGCGGATGCCGCGGCATCCTGGGCGTCCATAGCAGCCTGGTCATTTTCACCGGAGACTCCCATGGAAAGCTTCCTCATATCCCAGCCGTCCGATTCCATCCAATCCTTCTTTTCGCCGAGAAGGCACACGGACCGCTGCGAGCCCTGGACCAAGAAGGACTCAGCTGCTTCATTAACATCCTTAGCCGTGACATCAAGGACCTGCTCTCTCCAGCGCTGATCCATCTCATGGGTCACGCCGCTCATGAAATATCTCGCACCCTCTTCATCAACGCTCATTGGAGCATCGAGACCCTGGAAAATGCCCAGTTTCGCCTCGTTGAGCTCCCGCTCCGACCAAGCTCGGTCCCTGGCGAAGACACCACTGTTCTCGAAGACCTTCAGGGTGTTAACAGGATTGGGATCCCGATAACTAGTGAAAGCGAACATTCCCTTCACCGGACCATTCATGGCACTCGCGCCATAGGCGCCGCCTTTCTCACGAATCTCTGGGTGGAGGTAGTTATGCGTCAGAAGCTGAGAGAGAACGCTAAGTGATGCACTGGATGAGCTGGTGAAAGGGACGGTCTGCATAGCCAAGCCTGAGTAATAGACCTTATAAGGCATGTCATAGAAAGCCTTGTGGGCACCCAAGCCGAGAGCTGAAATGCTGGGTGTAGATGTCGGTGAGCGGACTTGTGGTAAGCCCGTAAGCCACTTTTGTAGCACCGACTCATTTTGCTTGGCGCTGCTCTGCTCACAGACCATCCGAACACGGAGACCAGAGGATTTAGAAATAGCAAACGACTGAATTTGGCGAAGCTTCTCAATCAATTCCGCAAGGCGTTCTGGCGAGGTCTCTGCATCTCGCAGCAGATTAGCTGTAGCTTGCAACTGGGCAAGGCCGGATTGTTGTTCTTGAACCCAGAAGCTACGTGAAAGACCTGCTGCAGCGGCATTGAGGGCATAACGATGACCTGAACCAGCCACTGCATCCAAGGCGCCGTTGGTCGTCAGTCGCAGCAGTTCCTGGATCATGGCTGGCGCACTGGGACCAGTGAAGTCGGTCTCAGTGACAAGTGTAGTCATGATCTCCAGCATCTTCGGGATGTTCTTGTCCAAGGCATAACCAGAGAATTGGAGACCCTCGGCGAACTTTCCAAGCTGCGTCGGGGATGATATATGGAAGGAGGATGTGGAGATTCCACCCGTCTTCAACTTGATGATATCCTCCCACTGCTCCATTGACTTGCTGGCTGTGCCGAGACGCATTATGCAGTCATTGAATAGCGGCATCAAGAGACGGAGATCATCTGGCAAATCTTCAAACGCGTTCAACGCTTGGAAGTAGGTTAAACCGTTGGTAGGAGCCTCGCGCCAGACGACGTCTACGCCGTCAACCTTCGACTCTCGAACAGGCTTGCGCTCTTTCTCCCGAGAAATATCAGCAACACGAAGGGAAGGAAGGCATGACAAATCTGCGTTCTGTGCCTCCTCCTGGGTCTTCAACAATTGAAGCTCTTCCTCTGTCAGCTTAGCGACCACCTTCTCCAGGGAGCCATGCTGCTCAATGAGCTGGGTGAACTTTTCCTCCTTCCGAACCATTTCTTGTTCGTCCAACTCTTGGTTCCAAGTAGGACTGCCGACCATGGTGAAGGTCAGACAATTGTCATTCATGAGATACTTCTGCATTAAGGACTCCAGGTAGCCCCCTTCTCATATCTGCTCTTGAATTCATCAATGACCTCGTTCCAGGCGAGTTCCTTCATGGGATTGGAGCCATTGAACCATGAGGAGATGGTTTTCTCCATGACACCGATACCAAAGTTGGCAGTCTTGTGTCTTAGAGCTAGTTCCAATTGGTGAAGGAAACCGCGAACCTTCTCGTCACTGAAGCCCGTGGCGAGACACTCCTGGAAGACCTGTTGAATGGCACCTTTGACTTTAGGTGCTTCTTCTGCACTCACACCGGTAACACCAGCTGAGAACACGGGCACACGACCTGAAGCGTCAAGGCCCGTGTTAGGCGTGAATGAAGACCCCAAGCCACTTTCGATCAAAGCTCGATACAAAGGCGATCCATAACCGTCAAGGAGCAGCGAGGAAAGAATACCGGCCGAAAACGTCTCGACAACGTCAGCAGCGTCCCCCATATACCATGAAGTCGACGTTTTGTGCTGTTTGTCTTCGCTGGCGAATGTGTCGATCGGCCCCGAAACAGTCACGCTCTGAGGACCCTGAGAAAGATCGATCGGTAACTTAACAGCGGTGTCAGCCTCTCCCTTTTGGAAGCCATCCAGCACGCCCCCGATTTGTTGGAGATGAGCGCTTAGTGGCATATCACCGTAGGTGAAAATCTTGGCATTGCTGGGGTGGTAGTTGCGCTTCGAAAATTCGACCAATTGTTCGTGGGTCAAATCGGTGATGTACTGAGGGTCTCCTCCAGAGTTGTTGAGGGCGGGAATGATATTCTCCTTGTATTTGATGTAGTAGAGGTAATTGGCGTCCGAAATTTGGCCCTTCATCTCGTTGTAGACGACACCTTTGAAGAGGATATCCTCTGGCTTCTGCTCCGCCTGTGATTGTTCTCCGCCGGCCAATATGGCGCGAGGATCTTCCGGACCTAGCCGCCATCCTTCCTGTCTAAAATCTTCTTCCTTCAACAACGGATGGAAAGTGGCGTCAAGATAGACCGAGAGGAGATTCTGGAAGTCTTGCGGGTTTGTCGTGGCGAAAGGGTAGGTAGTATGGTCAGCGGAGGTGAAGGCGTTCATAAAATTTGAGAGAGACCGAGGTAGCATCTTGAAAAAGGGGTCGCGGATGGGATATCTAGGTAGAAAGTTCCGGGTTAGTCCACGGGCCCAGTATGTCACGCATTCTACGTATGTTAAGGAACACTCACTTTTCACTTCCGCAAAGTGTAGTATGCTCCAAGATATGCGGCACGCCAGTAGCATCTGGAGGATTCGTCTTGAACCCGATACCGAATACATTGTTCTTGTCTTCTCTAGCCACGTGGATGTAGTCGGCATCGGTTTTGTCGTGCTTCAAGCGGATTGCTGTAAGGTGCAGTTCTGGAACGTGCTTCTTCTCCTGAACAGTAAACCCATGGATCCCCTCACCGATATCCGGAAAGTTCTCAAGGCTTGTGACAGTCGAAGCAGATCTTCTTATCTGGCTCCAGCGGAGTAGAGGGCTATCCGATCTCAGTAAACGTCCGGGTTTCTGCAAGGCCGGAGCCGACCTCCGGCCTGCCCTTAACGATGAACGCAACATAGCGTTACTATGAAGATGGTAGCCAAGCCTAGAAACAGCAAAAGACTGACGGTCACCGGCTTGACTCTCACGGCGTGACGTACTTTAGCGAGTCCGCTGCCGGGGATTAGGGTACCAAAGGTGGTCGGAATTGGCGGTCCCGAGCGGACCGGCGTTAAGCGCAAAAGACTAGGATACGCAACCAATTGGCCAAACCGAGCACGATATCAGATAGATAAAGCGAGTGACGTGCTGTGGAAGCATTCGAGGATGGAATGCAAAAGTGGATGGAGAAGGGAGAAAAAAGAAAGGAAAGCAAAGCGACAGATCGGGCCTGCTATTCGGAAGGCGGACCGTGAATTAGAAAGGCGCCAAGAGAAGTTTTCAAAAGAGGCTAGTGCAGGTCAAGTGCGCATCCCCCCTCTTACGACTATTCAATCCTCCCCGGCAAGATCCTCAAGCCGTCCGGCGTTCATTAGTCGACTCCGTCGCCAAACTGCCTTTTGACTCTCAAGACACCCTGCAGGCTACATACGCCGTGTGATTTCGGTCAGCTTGGCAGAACCGGGCTAGTAGAGGGCCTGAGGGATCCATTACCCACCGAGTTCTCCAAGTCTGGGAAAAGGCCACCCAGGTTCTCCGCTACACTGGACAGTCGAATCACTGAGTCACTGTCGATTACAACACTCCCCTGTCTATCCGCAGCTTCGTCTTCGAATCGGACTCGCTCCTGGTCGACTCGTTGCCACCGCTCCGTGGCCTGCATAGCGAATCCATTTCCCGCCAGTCCTAGCCAACCGTTCCGGCTTCGCAATTTTCGTTTTCGTGGATTAGCCACGCGACCACCGCCAACGCAATCGCTCTACGATAACTCGAGTCGATCCCCATTCTAAAAGCTCGGAGCAATGTCTGCTGCAGCAATGTCGAAAAAGAACAAGGGGAAGAAGGTCGCAGACCCCAATGAGACATCCAAGCTCTTGGCTGCCAAAATATCGCAGTTGGAGCAAGATGCCGCTGGAGAAAAGGATCAGGAGGCCGAAATCGGTGCGTCTTTCTCATGAGTGCTGGATTACTTGGAGTAGTAGTTGTTTCATGAACGGGGGGCTAATGACCGTTTGCCTATAGAGCGCGAAGTCAAGAAGGCTACGAGGGACCTAAACCAACTCCTTAGCAACATCGAATCTCCGATGACACGGCTCGAGACGGTTCATAAGAAATACACCGAACTACTGGCCGATATGAAGAAGCTAGATCGCGACTACTCCAAAAGCAAAAAGCGGGCCGATCAACTGCAGAAAGATCAGGACAAGGGCAAATCCGAGTTGAACAAAACCGTTACTATGAAGGATAAATTAGAAAAGCTGTGTAGGGAGCTTACCAAGGAAAATAAGAAGGTCAAGGTAGGTTGGTCCAAGCTCTACAGCACTACTATCGCGCTACATCACGTAGGGAGATGACTAAACGAGATGGTTCATAGGATGAGAACAAGAAGCTTGAGGAGACTGAAAAGAAAGCGCGGCTTATTGTCAACGAACGCCTCGATTCTCTGCTATATGATATTCAAGACGTCATGGCCGCCAAAGGAAATCCCCGCAGTGAGAAAGCGGACATTGACCTAGACGAAGCGTGAGTTGCGGCTGTCTGCTTGATGTAGTCGGTTATTTCTGACTCTCTATAATAGTTTGCGCGCAAAGATTAAAACTATTGGCGAGAAGTTTGAACTGCGCGAATTACATTACAAGGCACTCCTTCGCAGCAAGGATGCCGAGATACAATGCCTTACCGCCAAGTACGAAGAGCAGCGCCGTACAGCCGAGAATGAAGCCGCTCGTTGTCGTGCTCTGAGCTCCCAGGTCTCTACCTTCTCGCATACCGAAGCCGAACTACGCAGTCAATTAAACATTTACGTGGAAAAGTTCAAGCAGGTATGGACCGATGTCGATGGCTTGCTCGGCCTCAGCCTCGTTTTGACCGCTGGTAATAATAATATCGCAGGTGGAGGATACGCTGAACAACAGCAACGAGCTTTTTCTTACGTTTCGCAAAGAAATGGAAGAGATGTCGAAAAAGACGAAACGGCTAGAGAAGGAAAACCACACCCTCACACGGAAGCACGATCAAACGAACCGCAACATACTCGAAATGGCGGAGGAGCGCACAAGGAATCATGAGGAGTTAGAAAAGTGGCGAAAGAAAAGCCATCATTTGGAAGCACTCTGTCGTCGCATGCAAGCCCAGGGTCGCGGGCAAGGTCTTGCTGCGGATTTGGATGGCGATGACGAGGGGACGGAGAGTGAATATGATGAGGACTATGAGGATGAAGAAGATGATGAAGGAATCAGTGACGATGACTACGAGCTCGACAGTCCGGATGGCGACATGAACGGAGACCGCAATATTCCCCAGCAACCCGAAAAGCCAGTATTCGGACCTCCTCCGCCCCCGAATTTGCTGGAAGCGCGAGCCAACGGGAATAAGGCAATGATCAATGGATGCCACTAATGCAATTTTCATCAATGTCATGTTTTCGTTGTTCATGTTTCCTTGGGCTTGTGACCAACAACGATTGCGAAGTCTTCGCCATTTGCGCTGGCAATGCCGCAATCGTCTCGGGTGTTCTTTACTTCTCTGTTCAGCTGCGTGGTAGTTGGCCTTGATGAGTTGAAAATATGCCTCCCTGAGAGCGTGCACTGACAATTGTGCAGTGTGGCGCTGGTCGCTCGGGGTCTCTCCTGTCTCCGTATGCAGATCTTGTAGCGGTTCGGCTCTTTGAAGATAGGTTGCCCTGCTCATTTAGGTTACTGTCCGCCTAGAATTGCAACATGCACCATCACAGCTGTGGAGATTTTGCAAGTCGTGGTCCTAACTTTTGTTCGCTTTTCCATTTCGTGTACTTGTACATGCTAGATCACTAACATCTAAACGTACTTATTACGCTATCATGAAAATTATTTGCAATACCAATATCATGTCACATATACCAGCATCCTTGGGAAAGATAAAGCAGAGCCGATGCCTCAATCAAAGTCTACTCGGCGGACCGTTAATATAGGATCCTCCCTTCTTCAGCATATCCACAGCCTGCTGGACCATCTCCCGGACAATCACACCAGCAGGTTTGATCTCCTGAATAATCGCCGAAACATCGCCCATCAAAAACGGCACATCGACATCTTTATCGTTCTTGAAGTCATGCTCAATAGGAACGATACCTTGAGCCGTCAATCTAGCAATGTCTTCAGGGCGCTTCTCCCACTCCTTGATATATTCATTAGGAAGCATGCGCAGTGGCCTCCCAGAGATGACTAGCGTCCGTTTCGTCTCTCCATACTGCGCACCAACAACAGCCTCCTTATGCAAGCGACTCGCACCACTTTCCTCCGAAGCAACAAACCTAGTTCCCACCCAAACCCCCGCGGCGCCCAGCATCAATGCCGCAGCCAAGCTCCGGCCATCATTGACACCACCGGCAGCAACAACCAACGCAGGCTGTCCCGTCAACGGGCTCTTATACTTTCTCGCCACATCCACCACCGCCGGTACGAGGACTGAAAACGGAATATCGCCCGTATGGCCGCCTCCCTCACCTCCTTGTGCACAAACGATATCCACGCCCAGCTTGAACGCCTTCTCAGCGTGCTTGGGTGCCCCGACCATGTTCATGATCAGGATGCCTGCGTCGTGGAGCCGCTTAATGACACGCTCCGGTGGCACACCAACTGCACAGACGAACAGCTTGGCACCATGCGAGATAACCACGTCGATGAGCTGGTCCAGCTGTCCGTGGGTGTAGTCATGGTTCGTGGCCCGTGCTCCTCCGCCGACCTGCGGCAAGGCCAAATCAACGCCAAATGGTAGCGAAGGGTCTTTGAGAAGTGATTTGAGTTCGGTCAGGATTTCGGATAGTTGCTCGGGGGTATAGCCCAGTCCGCCGACTGTTCCCAGACCGCCTGCGTTGGAGACTGCGGCGGCCAGAGGTGCTCCGGATGCACGAGCCATGCCTGCCAGCAGGACTGGGTGCTGAATCTTCAGCAATGAGCAAAGGGGAGTCTGGAGAGACATGGTTTCCGGAGCGAGAAAAAGGGACTGTATAGTGGTAGTTTGAATGGAGCTATCGCATAGAAAATTAACCGTCTAGCAATTGAGCAATGGGATGCGGTCAGCAACATACTCTTTGGCTCATAGACGGACAAGCCTACCTAATGGACTGTAAAGTGGGTTGATTTCAGATAGAATGTTTCCTCTATAACCTGAAATCGTAGCATCATGGACAAATCCATTGCTGGAGAATTCCTTCCCTTAGCATAAGTATCCTAGTGCAGAGCATATGATCCGCGGTGAAAGCAGGGAGACTGGCTTGTGCCTGAGGAGCTCAAATGCGGGGAAGCGGAGCTCCAAGGCGTTAGACCCGGCCGGACCGAGGCATTGGCCTCTGCTCGCTCTTGCCACTCGGGCCACATTGTGCATCTTCCTGTCTTCAACTTGGCGCTAACCCCAGTGATAATGGCTGATCATAAGAACTGAGTTCCTGAATTATGCGGGGTTGTGTCGTGTGCATATTTTCGAGCTAGCACAAGTAAGTTGCTGCTATAGCCACTAAGAGACGTGTTGGTGGCCGTGGTTTGTTTACGCTCTTCATTTGACAGACACTATTAACAGATGCTGTGAATTTTGGACTTGGGCTCAAAGCTCTATAACTACTACAAGAAATCGCTAATGAAAGACACATAAATCACATGCCTGCAATGAGCAAATGACGTTATTGGATATCAGAATAAAGCAGACCAAAGACCCTAATCTGACACAGCAAGTATGTTCACAGATGCAGTATACCCAGCAAAATTGAAAGCAAGAAGCCGACTGAAGTTAAGGTCATATCCTTATTTGCTGTCGCAGCTTGTGTTGCTTCCATGATCACCTGTGTTCCAGTCACCGTCCCCGACATAATCGCAATGTTCTTCCGTGGCCTATCAAGGAATCGATCAGCTACACAACTCTTTGCCAAGTGCACCACATGAACCGCTTACTCGTTTATGCCATTGCTTCCATCTTTCGATGATTCTTGTTTGATTTCTGTCGGTATACTCGTACCGGTTACTGTCGTTGCCGCCGTTTCTTCATTTGATGGTGCGGAAGTTGTCAAGACCCGGTAGGGATAGGTGACAGCAGGACCTGGGGGTGGCTGATAGTAGCCTACCGCGCCTTGAGGCGCTGTTGCAAGAGATCCTGGAAGGCTCCTTCTGAACAAGTTCGAGTGCAGGCCGCGTAAAAACGCGTCGAGATACGCTGAGGTGACGATGCTCGCTATCAAACCGGCGAGTAGAAATCTGCGCAGCAGGTGGCCGAAAGGAAGTAGAACTCGCATTTTGACAAAAGACCACTGTTCGAGTATGAGAATTATCTGCAATTAGCTGCTTTGAATATGGGTCAAACAGTATGGGCAAAGAAACCCTGCCAAACAGGGAAACCAAGCCCATACATATTGCACTGGACCAAAGCGTCAACCTGGATGGGGCGCATTCCCATCCATTCGGCATGCCACACACAATGCCACATCCCTCGCTGACAATTTTCATCTTCCGGTATCCCGATGATGTTTTGAGTCATTCGGCTTTAGTCGGATTGAAGGACACTGCTGCCACGGAGTAAACTTCCGGGAATCCAGATTGTAGAATGAAGGAAGGAATGCTTGAGCGCTTGAACGAAGGGATGGCGCGCTGGCGAAAAATGGACCAGACCATCCCTCTATCGAGTTTCAGGTTTAGCACACCTTTATTGGCGCAAAAATTGTCCGCGATAATGAAAGCGAAACGTAAGCCTTCCTGTCTCGTGCAAAGACCTTCTTATCAGCCAAGACGATAGTCCTCAACAGGCCGGTAGTGTCGAAGCAAACCGTCCAAGATCTGCTAATTTTCAAGCGTATAGAAGATAAGCCCCGTATAATGTGGACGAAGGCGACTGTCTGGATATCCCTATCTCTGTTACGTTCTCCAGACATGGTCGATTAGTATGTTCTTTTACAGTGGAGACCGGAAGGCGCAGACTAGGATACAGAAGGTTTACAGGAATCGCGAGTCCAGTCAATTCTCGATCCAGCTATGATGGTAATAGTGCCCTGATCTCATCGTGCAGGAGTCAGTTAGTTGCGCAGTAATTCTTCATATAATATCATGAAATCGAGTTCAGTTGAACATCTCTAGCTTGCTGAACAACGGCCTGAACATCTGCCATTGTAGGTTCAAAAATATTGGATGATGCAGTGATTCTATCAAATTAGACCACGATTGACATTAAAATGAAATTGGCACCATTGAACCATAAGAATAACAGCTTTTGATCTCAGTGAGTTGTGAAGGACTTTGGCAAGTTGCTTGCTTTCCAGCGGTGGAGAACCCCAAAGCGGTACTGTAATTACGCAACGCCAAAAGACGCGTGATCGCGTAGGCGGAAGAAGCACAGGACAAAAGCTCCCAGCACCACCAACTGCATCAAACAACATCACTCAATTACGTTGTCACTGTCGCTCATATGAGCTTACACTTAATATAAATATTCAAGTGTGGTTAGATAAACGAAGGCCAGAATGGCAAGCAGCGACGAGTTCCTGCGCCCTCCCAGGTCCGTTCTCCCGCATGTTAATCTTCTCGATTGTTGAGTTTATCAAAAATGGAGTCTAACTGTCAATGCCGCACCTTTAGCAATGAAGAATTTGACGCAATCACTCGTGTACCCTCGCATTATAATTCTCTAGATACATTTCGACTGGGAAGCGGCCAGGATCGGCATTACCAGCAGCAATATGGCGACATGTACTTCTTGCGACTGGCGAAACTCAAGCCCGCGGTTGAAGAGATTGCAGTCGAAGCATGGGAAGGTTTCAGTGTAAGACCGATCGCATCCATCGCAGTTCGAAATCTCGGATGGGGGATCTAATAATATGCACATGGGAAACTGGTTCGCTGACATGTCTTGGTTCGGTGACCAGATCGCTGGAGAAAATGCGCGCCGCGTGGAAAGAGTCCTCGACGTGAGGCAGGGAGAACTTTGCTGGGTCGCAGGAACGATATATATGGACATGCCATTGAAGCCCAATATTTTGGACGATCTTACGAAAGAGGTGATATACTATACTGCCATGTTGCGTACGGCTCACATTCTAATCCTGGCAATAGAACTATACGTTAGCACCACCTCCGCGACCGACCTACCAAGATCCTGCTCATCCGGAGTTAACACAAATCATGTTGGAAGATGAGTCCGGCCGACTGCGCCTGACTGGAAGCATGCTCCGGAATACGCAGCTATGTACAGGAGCTATCATTGCAGTCCTGGGAACTGAGAACGCCAACGGAGACTTCGAGGTTATAGATACCAAAGTGCCTGATTTACCACAACAGCCTCGCAGATGGGGAAACGATACACTGGACGCACCAAAGGGAGCCAGCAAGGGTAAGATTGCATTTGTGAGTGGTCTAGGGATTACCGGAACTTCGAGTGATACTCTTGCTTTGGAACTTCTGGCAGATTATTTGCTTGGTTATACCGGTGGTACTTCTGGAGCACTACCTGATGCTTCTGCAATCACAAGGTTAATTATTGCGGGAAATTCTGTCGGAGCAAGTATGACTACGGATGTCAACGCCGATAGTTCTACAAAGAAGAGAACCGGTCCGAAAAAGTACGGATATGATGCTTCTGCTTATAATGCATCGCCTATTACACGGCTTGATTCTTTCCTAGCGGAGATCCTGCCTAGTATGCCCGTTACACTAATGCCAGGCGAATCTGACCCGGCAAATTTCTCTCTCCCTCAACAGGGAATCCACCGTGCGATGTTCCCGCAGGCTAGGGCATACTGTGCTCCGCCTCCTGCCGGTGATAGCAAGCAAGAGCCAAGTTGGTTCGACAGTGTAACGAACCCGTGGGAAGGGGACGTGGAGGGCTGGCGCCTATGGGGTAGCAGTGGGCAGAACGTGGATGACATCCTCCGGTATCTGAACTTCGCCGATGAGGAAGGAAATGCGGCCGATGGTGCTGGAGATATAGAGGCGAGGATGAGAGTTATGGAGGCTATGCTGCGCTGGAGATGTGGAGTTCCCACTGCGCCCGATACTCTATGTAAGCTCCTATTTGGCCCCTTAATCCTACTGGTGCAAATGCTGATTTCCGGGAACAGGGTCCTATCCATTTCAAACGCACGATCCATTCGTTATACAAACTTGCCCACACATCTTCTTTGCCGGCAACCAGCCACAATTCAAGACAGCTGTAATTGAGGGTGATGCCCCACTGAAGCTGAACGGAGCCGACACAGAGATGACAGGCACAGATGACGATAACTCATCTGGCCCTCGTGTGCGCCTTTTATCTATACCCAAATTCAAGGAAACCGGAGAATTGGTTTTGGTCGATACCGAGACCCTGGAGGTGGAGGTGGTGAAGTTTAGTACATTTGCTGGACAACAAGAGCAACAATGAGCGGCTGATACCAATAGCATATATTAATGAGATATAAGTCTTATGAGCTACTGCTTTGTTATTTCTTCCTTTTCTTATGATTTTACTAACACCGTTATGCTGGCTAAACTGGAATTCAGGGCTATCTGAGATTCTTGCCTAAACGCGGGCGGTGCCAAGATCCGCGCGGAAAAGTCCCAACTCTTCAATTCAATCCTCTACTACCAAGTATCGGGATCTTGAGAACCAGCTACCTCAATAATTTATATTGACGTACACCTAAGCGCACTCATCAGGCTACGGTCAACTGGTGGGCCAGGTATTTCGACATGCTCCTCAACGCCAAGACAGGTATATCGGAGCATTGATTGCATGCGCCACCACACAAGCAGGCTAATTAAATCCCCTCTATAGCCATTTCCACGTCCACGGTGCTTTTGGTTCCATACTCCAAATGGCACGTTCCAAGATACCACGAATGGATGAAAGATGAGGTAAATACGTATTCCTCTTAGACAGCCAAACCCCAACCGTAAATATTCGAATATTGTACCTACAATTACTGACCTGCCATATCAGGAAATCCAAGAAGCAACCGCATCCGAACCCCTCTCTATAGAGGAAGAATACGCCATGCAGCAAAGCTGGCGCCAAGACCCAGACAAGTTGACCTTCATTGTCTGTCTCCCATCATCATTACAAGGGGAAACCTCAACACCCACCATTAAAGACACAGACGACGCTCCGGACCGAATGGTCGGGGACATCAACCTCTTCCTCCGTGTCGACGACGGCGAAGAAGGCGACGCGGAGCCCCAGATCATCGGGGAAATCGAACTAATGATAGCCGAGAAGAATAACCAGCGCAAGGGCTTTGGGAAAGCCGCGCTTAACACCTTCCTACGGTATATCGTTGACCATGAAGCGGAGATCTTGGAAGAGTTTGTCAGCAGGGATGAGACTGCCGCGACGGCAATGAAGGAAGTTGAAGCAGTGCCTAAATTTGCTTGTCTCAGTGTGAAGATTGGTCAGGCTAATGAGCGGAGTTTGGCGCTGTTTGAGGGTGCTATGTTTAAGAAGGTTACTGAGGAGCCGAATTATTTTGGGGAGTTTGAGTTGAGGAGGGAGAGGGAGGCCCTGGGTCGGGATATGGTTAATGTGAGTTTGGAGAGGGCTGGGGTGTCGGGGTATGCTGAGGTGGGTTATGAGAGATTGGAATGATCACTGACTACTAGTGGCCCTGTCTTGGATGTTGTTATAGATAGGTTGCGTGGGTTAGAATACTGTGTGTAGTTCTTAGATCAGACTATCCAACTATGACATCAGAGCACAGGGGCAGTCTGATTGGGTTGTAGATCCGTTTGAACATACATCTCAAATAGATCTCCATACTCTTAGTATGGTTGCATGTGTGTATGCTGTCATAGCAATCGGTGAGGGCTTCACAGCATGGTCCGTATGTTACACGATAGCTTACAGCATGCATAGCAACGTCAGCAACGCATACAACCCGCCCAATACTACCTACGAACTACAACCAAAGAGTGGACAGCATTCCACTAAGGCTAGCAATGCCCGTCCACACAATACAGCCTAACCAGAGCACAAGCATTCATATCACATTATCGGGCGAAAGTCGAGGTATCATGGAATTTTCAACTGTTTTTCTCCATTACGTTGTATAGGATGCAAAGGTGCTCCGACCAAGCAAAAACCCTTAGCAGAAAAGTTCCAGTCATGTAGGTCATCCGGTTTCAGTGAACCGTGAAGACATCCATCACAGTCCACTGGTAACCAGACGCGAAGAGACAATTAATCTGGTATAAAGATCAATCACCCCACCGTGTCGGCCCACAGAAGCAATCCTTGCCCATGCCAATTTCCTAATCGTAATCGACATTTGTATTCATGCTCCGACCATATTCCATGCGCCGACGACCTCCTCGCCGAGTTCCAACCTCAATGTGTTGACGAAGGTATTTACAGAGCCTTCTTCTTGTCTCCCTTGGAGACATCGACAACCTTGAGAGCTGTAGGAGAAAACAATTGATGTTAGTACTTGATCCATATGATGTCATGCAATATCCGAGGTCCACATCAGACATCCATCTTTAGTCGTAGGAAACAATCGAATCCGACGACATGTATCTTATTCCACAACACCATCCAAGGAAATAGTCGACTAGGTGACGGGAGCAAACGCACCAGGGGGCAGGCTCTGCTTGAGCTTGTCGGCCTTGTCGGAGTCCTTCAGGACAAGGGTGTAGACGAAGCGGGAGCAGCGGACCTTGAACTTGATCTGCTGGTCCTTGGGGTTGCGCTTGATGCGAGCAGCTGTTCAACAGACAAGACCATCATGCGTTAGCCTCGACTTCATATCATTCATCCATCCCAATGAACCATTCCAATGTGCCCTTTCGATGATGGTCGGGTACCCGTCTCGAGCTTCCCCCCCTCCTCAAAGAGCTAGCTCCGCGGAGCTTTCCACCTCATGATAACTAAGCGGCTAAAGGTCGGGTAAACGTACAGGACGCATCCTTGCGGCGGCAGACCTCGATGAACTGCTTGATGTCGGAGATTTCCTGAGGCATGGTGGCTAGTGGGGTTTGTGACTTTGGTTTGAGTAGTCGTGGATGACGGAAGGTTTGGATGACAATCGCGGGTCTCGAAGCTCGTCGGCGGGCGGTGCTGGCCGGGGGGGAGTAGTCAGCTAGCTTCTGTGGGCTGTAGGGTTGCCCCCCGGAAGCCCTTAGTTCCAGTGCCACGTCGTGGCGGGATATCCCGCAATGATACATGTGGCGGTGCACCGATAAGGCGGCTGCCTACGGAGTACGGGGGATCGACATCTATCTATAGTGTTTTAGCCACCCTCCGTCTTATATCTACTGGGATATCTGGCAACAAGCTTGTTGTTCTTTTTGACAGATATCATCGCCTCCTTTCGCCTTCGTGACTACTAGCAATACTTTTTCTCGTGTATACACAGCAGGCGAACTCTAGTCCAGAACAAAATGCCGACGCCTTTGGATCGCGCATTAAACTCCAAGGTACTATATATCCAACCCCAGACATGTTATCGGCGTCCGTAAGCTAATATGGTCTCAGAACCTATTTCTAGGTATATCCTTCTGAGCTGAACATTGTTGACGGAAAGTCCGATCTAACTTTATCAGGGTTTGCCGGAATGGTGACTGCAGCGGCCGCCTGGGCGATCTGGGGTGGCGATATGTTCCCGGCTGAAGCTGACCCAACTGGAGGCACGGGATCGAATTCTTTTGTGGTTGTAGGTATACCAAACTGACGTCTAAAAGATCCGGAAAACTGGACTGCAGATGAAATGCGGACATGGCTTCGAGTTGTATGTTTTCTTCTTCCCTCGTAAACAAAACAGTCAATGTCGCCAAAAAGAGCAATGGTTTCTAACTGTCACTCCAAGAGGGGCCTTTTGCCCAGCGAATGCGCATCGCGCGACGAGTTACTTGACCGCATTAAAGCAAATATGCGTGTACCGCGAAGATCTGCGGCCCAGTGATGAGATAGCAGTCGCTTTGTTTCGGGAATTCTTCGCATGGCGTGTCGTGGGGTATTTTCTTGGGTTTCCTTCCGTTTTCCTTCTGCGGCTCAAAATGTGTAATCGCGTGGTTGGATCATAGCGAATAATGTGTTTATCATGTCGTCACACCGCAATAGCAATTCTAGTAATCATCGTCAAGGGCATAGTATAAGGCGTCCTCTTCTATCAAATAAACTTTGGTGTTGATCTTTCATACGACGAGCCGGAAGTTCTGGGTTTGGATAAGCCACTCTCGCTTGCGCTTTCCCTTGGGCCCGTCGGCGGATGGATTGGGCACCAGCACAAAGGTCTCGCTGAAGCCTCGTTGCGGCAGATCTCTGGACTCTCCAAAGCGCACATAGCCGCTAACGACCACCAAGATAGACATGTCCTTGACAGTCGTTTCAGTGGGGAGCTTCACTCCAGTGGATGTAGGTGTCGGATACGCCTTGTTGATAATCTGGCAATCAACAGACTGCACTTCATAATGCGTCGGGGACATTTGGTTGACGAAAATTTCCTGGACAGCGGCTCCATCGGCGACAGCATTTCCGTTGAAAAGGATCATGGCCGTGGGCTGGCTGTAGAACGAGGCTATCGTAGAACGGTTGTTCTCGAGGGCAGGGTAGAAGGACTGAACAAAGTCGGTTGCCGCTGCAGATTGATCTAAGTTAGTATTTTCAGGCGAGATACTGCTTGCATATCGACATACCATCCGTAGAAACCTTTGTCAATGTGTCTTCTGAAGGAGGAGCCATTGTGATTCGGGGCTGTTTTTGATGGATTTCAACAACAAATTCGGTAAGAATAAGTCAACACACTGTATAAGACCCTATAAAAAGAAACACAGGTTCCTAAAATTGTTGAGCAGTCCAAGAACGAGTTATAAGATGGTGGTTGAACAAAGGGAACGACAGTAGATGCTATGTAAAGAATGCGCGATCGCGGAGAAGAGGAGCAGGCATCGGACGGCAGAAAAAAGGCACGGAAGCTTGGACCACCCGGAGATGATGATCGAGCACCGACGAAAACGCCGCCTGGAATAAACCATCGTTGCTCCCTTCTGCAGTCCCACGCCAATGGCTATCTCGAGGGCAGGTTTTCGTGCCGCTTCTTGGGCCGGCCAATTTCTGGCCTGCAGTCGCCCATCTTGGAGATGCGTCCCCCGCACAACTGCCCGCCCAGTGACAACGATCCGTCCGCGTCAATTCGCAACGGCGGCCTCGGAAAGCGCCCCTAAGAAGCCATACTATGTCACGACTCCCATTTTCTATGTCAACGCTGGTACGCCCTCTCCGGATATCTTACTGTGCTTTTTCGTCCACTGGGTCACTGCTAATGTCTTGGCTCATATAGCCCCTCATGTCGGTCATCTGTATACTATGGTCCTTGCCGATGTCATCAAGAGATGGCGGACACTCATCGGAGACGCTGATGCACAATTGCTGACCGGAACGGACGAACATGGCATGAAGGTATGGGTCATTTATTACTGCTAAGCACAGTATTGCGCTAATTCTGTATAGATCCAGCAGGCCGCGTTGGCTGCAGAGATGGATACGCAGGCGTTCTGCGACATGAATTATAAGACGTTTGAGGTAGGCAACAATCACTACTTGTCAGGTTTTGATCTGAGGTCGACTCTAACCTCCAAGTTTAGGCTTTAGCAAATGCCGCGAATATGGACTACAACTACTTTATACGGACGACCGAACCTGCGCACAAGGAAGCTGTTCAGTATTTTTGGGTATGTGGCTAGGAAATGCGTCCACGCGCATAGATTAAGGCTGACATGTGTATAGGAAGTGTTGGAGCACCGGGGATATGTCTACACCGCGAAGCATGAAGGCTGGTACTCGGTTAGCGATGAGACATTTTACCCTCAGACGCAAGTACAAAAGTCGCTGGACCCTGAGACTGGACACACGAAGATGGTAAGCTGCACGCCAAACCACCTGCCAAAACGATCGAAGCTCACCCAGACAGGTCTCCATTGAGACAGGAAAGGAGGTGGAGTGGTCGTCGGAAACCAACTACCATTTCCGTCTGTCAGCTTTCCAGGAGCGTTTGCTCGATCTTTACAAAACTGGATTTATTACCCCGACGATGTATACAACCAATGTCGTCAAGTCTGTTTCGGAGGGCCTTCAAGATTTGTCAATCTCTAGGCCTGCGGAGCGGCTGACCTGGGGTATTCCGGTTCCCGGCGACAACACACAGACCGTCTATGTCTGGCTAGATGCGCTTGTCAACTACTTGACCAAGGCAGGCTACCCGTTTGCACCCGGTCAAGGAAGCCGCCTTGGTTGGCCTGCGGATGTACATGTGGTCGGTAAGGACATTGTTCGGTGCGTATTTGCCTTCAAGCTTGCCATGTACGCGACCCCATGACTAACCGTGCAACAGCTTTCACTGCGTATACTGGCCCGCATTCCTTATGGCTCTCGACCTCCCTCTTCCCCGCAATGTACTCGTTCATGGACACTGGACTATGAACCGTGAGAAGATGTCGAAGTCTACGGGTAATGTGGTGAACCCCTTCTTTGCCATCAACCGCTTCGGGGTGGATTCCATGCGTTTCTTCCTTATCCACCAAGGTGCATTGGTGGGCGACGCCGACTACGATAATGCGTACATCATCCGCGACTATCAGAAGCTACTGCAGAAGGGGCTTGGAAACCTTGCGCATCGGGCAATTGGCTGTGCCAAGGGTAATCTTCGGACTTACATCGAGAATGGCACGTGTGGCCGACTTCCACCAGCGACTCCGGCCGATGAGGCGTACGAAACAATGCTCAAAGATGTGCCCAAGAGAGTAGCAGAGCAAATGGAGAATCTGAATCCCCGTGCTGCCCTGCAAGAAATCACTACCCTAATCGATCAGGTAAGAGATAAAGATAGACCCACCCTATGATCGGTGGTGATTTCCAGACTTGTTCTAACCCGGTCCACCCAGACCAACAAATACTTCCATCACGCAGAGCCATGGAAGAGTCCGAACGACCGCCAGCGATCGATTTTCAATGTTGCTGAATCACTGCGAATGGCCGGGATCCTCCTGCAGCCTGTCATGCCCACCAAGGCCAACGAGCTTCTGGACATGTTCCATGTAGACAATACGGACCCGGCCAAAAGGAACTATGCGGCGGCGACGTACGGCTCCGACGCAGACTACGGAGTGGATGCGAAGAAGAGTATTATATTTCCCCCTCTTATCGTGGAAAGTTAATGTGGCTGTCCTTTCCATTTGATAACGAGAATGGGCTAGGATCCAATCATGGACACTAGATTGGAACGTTCGGTCAGCCAGAACACGCACAATTAAGCACGGGTCTCCGCCTGGTGGAGGAGACTGTGGAAATCGAGCGGGTTTGGCTTTGCCGTTTGCTGCTTGAATTGGACTGCGTTATGGACGGCTCTGGGTCCCAGACCGTCATTTACACGCATGCAGGGGTGGAGAGAAGGTTTGTGTTATGTCATGGTATGGCGATAACTGGAGCAGAATATGCGCGAGTTTATCAACGGGAAAAGGGTGCCGACTGGGCGAAGGGTTGGTCGAATTCCTGATAGATAGACTCGGGGCGGGAAACTCTTGTGTGTAGGTTTCCCGCGGCAAACTGGGGCGGACTATATCGGAAAGCGTCCGTGTTGTATATCACGAACTATGGGTTTCAGCGCTGTATCATGGGAGGAGTATATGAGGTCTGTACCATATTCTAGGGGCTTTCTTTCTTTTTTCCATTGTAGTATACATTTATCATCCTATACCTAATCTTGTCTCCTCTCCTCTTACCTTCTACTATTTATTGAAAACAACCTCCTCTCATCCCAACAACTGACAGATCATATCATATCTTAGCTATACTACTACTTACCCTTCCTTATAACATCCCTATCATCATCCTAATAACCATCGTCATCATCATCTCCACCAATTGAACACCACCACCACACCCCGAAGGGAAACCAAAAACCAACAGACCATCACAATGGGCAGCATCCTCCCTCCCACCACGCCTTCAACCTACAAAACCCCCTGGAACCCGACCCCTCTCATCGAATCCACGACCCTCTCCCGCGCCGCAGGATGTAGAATCTTCCTGAAACTCGAAAACATCCAACCCAGCGGCTCCTTCAAGTCCCGCGCCATGGGCAACCAAATCCTCTCACACCTCCTCAAGCCCGAGAACCACCACCGTCCTGTGCACTTCTACGCTTCATCGGGCGGAAACGCCGGCCTAGCTGCCGTCTGCGCGGCCCGGAGCCTAGGGTACCCCTGCACGGTAGTGGTGCCTGTGTCGACGAAGCCGCTGATGGTGCAGAAGCTGCGGAATGCAGGAGCAGCGGATGTGATTCAGTACGGAGAGACATTCTCAGAGGCGGGGCAGTACATGAAGGATGTTGTGATGAAGACCAAGAACACCGATGGTGAAGACAGCGAAGGTGTTGATGATGTTGTGAAGATCGCCCTGCATCCATTCGACAACGAGCCCATCTGGCAAGGGAACAGCACTATCATTGATGAATTGGTGGAGCAGATCCCGCCGCCTGTCGGGGAGGAAGAGGAGGAAGTGCATGCAGGTCGTGCGTTGCCGGTTGATGCTATTGTCTGTAGTGTTGGCGGTGGGGGGTTGTTGAATGGATTGGTTATGGGCATTGAGAGGCATAGGGCTAAGGCCAGGATGTCTTCTGCTGCTGCTGCTGCTGCTGATGATGGTGCTGCGAAGCCTGTTCATCTTGTGGCTGTTGAGACCAAGGGCACGGATTCTCTGGCTACGGCGCTGGAGAGTAACGAGTTGGTCTCGTTGCCGAAGATCACGTCGCAGGCTACGTCGTTGGGGGCTATTAAGGTCTCTGAGAGGACGTTTCAGTATGCGGTGCAGCCACCGCCGGGCGTGAAGGTGCATAGTGCGGTGTTCTCGGATGCGGAGGCCGCCAGGGGCGTGTTGAGGCTTGTGGATGATGAGAGGTTGTTGGTTGAGTTGGCTTGTGGTGTTTGTGTGGAGGCTGCGGTTGGGGGGGCTAGTTGTGCTTCTTCATCTTCTTCTTCGAAGATAGTGGCTGCGGGTCAGAAGAGGAAGAGAGGCATGGATGCTGGGTATGTGAGTAAGGATGAAGGCTATGGGGATGATCGGTTGTCTGCTGGGGAGAATGAGGATGATGGTCCGGTTTCTTCGCCGTCGCTGTCGGCCTCTGCTGGGGGGCTGCAGTCTAAGTTGAAGGAGTTGGTGCCGGACTTGAATGAAGACAGTCGCGTGGTTATCATTGTTTGCGGTGGCAGCAATGTTACTATCGATATGGCGGCAGAGTGGAGGAAGATGTTGGCTGAGGGGTGGGCATGAGAGTGATTGTTTAGATTTCATGGCTATTTCTCCTATGGGTTGTGGTGTATCTCTTGGTTGTGTTTGTTCTTGTGAAAACTTGGGTTGCATGGGTCTTACTATACAGGTTAATGATGTATGACACAGCGTGCTTGTTGTTTGATATATGATAATAATATTAGCTGTTATGGACAAACTTTTTCTGATAATTGGGAATCACGGCCATAGAATCACTCCAACAGGTAATTCTCCTTGGACTTCTCGCTCGCAATACACAAGATTCACATTGTCTTCACGCTGTAGCAGGAACGGCTGCACTGGTAATCGTCCGAATGCGATAATCCCAGTAGTTAGATCGAATGGGATCATACTTCTCCTTCAGCAAGGTAAGCATACGGACAGCTTCCTGTTCTGATGTCGGTTCGCTTTCCGCAACGAACACATCAGCCAGCCATTCAACAGCATGGCTACTCTTGACCTCAACGCCACCATCTTCCTTATTGACGACGAACTTGCCAGCAAATTCCTTCCATTCCGAAAGAGGCCGACCCGCGGCACGCAATACCCCCCGCGCATATGACCACGGGCTGCGATTCTCGGGCGCCCGGACAATCTTGGACTTAGCGTACTTCAGCTCAGCGTCGACAACGTCTTCATCGACAACGGCTAGTCGGCCCTTCTCCGAAGGGTCTCCGCCGCTATTGGGCATTCCAGCATCTGGCTCGTTATCGCGCGGGCCAAACCGGAGCATGAAGCGATGGTTCCAAGCGGAGTTGTTGCGAACATCCGATGCAATGAGGGCCTCCACGTCCTGGATTTCCCGCGGGGCATCCCAGAGCTTGAAGTGGCGGACGTACCAGTGACGGTAAGTCCAAACATGGTAATTTTTGGAGTCTTGGGCAAACATTTCCATTAGGAAGTCTGGCTCCTTAGCCGGTGGGCTGGGGAAGTAGTCTGTGCGTGACATGAGAACTTGACGATGATGCCTGGTGATGATTGTTAGTTGCGTCGCTGGAAGTGGGATGGAAGGGATAGTTTGCCATACCATATCTGGTAGTTTTTCAGATACTTGAGTGAAACGCCATTAAGCCATTCCAGCTCGTCTTTGAGATCTTTGCCCAAAGCAAACAGGATCTTAGCTCGGTAAATCCTGATAGTTCTAGTCAGCTTCCCATCCCAACGATTATCTTAGGCGGGTCGGTTAAACTAAGCTTACCATACGGTATAGTGTGCCGGGTTCATCGAGATAATGTCTTCAGTCAACTTCAAGGCCCTTTCCGACATTTCGTTGGCCGCCATGACCGCTCGTAGATACGATGTGGCCTCAAGATAGTCCGAAGGATAGGCAATGGTAGCCAAGGGCTGGGCTCCTGATTCAGAGCCATCATTCAGCGGAATTGGCTGTATAGATGCCCACTCGGGATCAGATGCGTATTTTCCTTCCATGTTTCAGCTTGAAAGTAAATACTTTCTAGATATAGCGGCTAGTAAACAGTATAACAACGGATCAGGGGTACGGTGGTTCACGCTATACACATTCAAGGAGACCCTCCCGTCAATTTAATATATAGGTGAGCTGAAGTGTTCAACCGGCTTGCACTCTGGTGTCTCTGGGACAGCACAACTTAGACCCTCGTCCGATATCCCGACGTGGTAGTGAATGACGTCCGGTAAAATCCGGAGAACCAAAAGCCGAACCTAAGTACGTTACTTGGTCGCAACGGAGCAAGTCGAGTCTGTAATAGACACCTTTCTATGCTATTAATTGTCGGGTTTAGTTCCCGACGTGCAAAGAGGACTGCGTGATATAGCAAAACGGTGAAGATATTCATGTGGATGGATTGATATGCGCCAAAAAGAGCGACTCTCCGTGCGGGTGGGGTATCATTGCCTGAGGCATCCGCAGAACAATATCAAGGCGGACAGCCATTTTGGGCGATTGTTCTGGCCAGTCTGCCATTGTTTCCCATCATGTTCATCTGGTACAACAACCACTACTTGACCCCGGGTCTTTTTCTGAGCCACTATCAGTGGCGGTCACCGGTGCATTTCCAAGCAGCCAATGCAGATATCTCAGCCATTGTCCACAATGATTCATAAAGGGCAACGTGCGTTTCCCGAAGAGGATATAAAGTCCCCAGGCACAGTCATTGGCCCGCGATAAGGTCAGGCAAAGTGTCCCCCGCATTCTCCAACTTGACATGGCCATCGTCTCCTCATCCTCTGCCATATCCACCTGTTCCGCTTTCTTTATCCTCAACTTACCATGAGCCCACCTCGGACCGATAATGCGTCGTGTCAAAAAGTCTCGTAATGGTTGTGCCCGGTGCAAGAGCAAACGAGTGAGTTAAGTATCTTTTGAGCGGTGGCTACATAGTCCCGCCCCATGTGGCCCCAAACATTAATCTGATGCTCCGCCATTCAACAGGTAAAATGCGGGGAAGAACGACCTCATTGTAGTCGATGCACCCGTCTGGGTGTTAATTGCCCTGGATACGTCCAGTCTCTGCGCTGGGTCACCAAGTATCCGCCGCAGCCCCCCGGGGAGTCGAACAAAGATTCCACTGGCGATATTCCCAGTGATTCTCGCACCATCCCGAATCAATGTTCCGATCCCAAAAATCTGACTACCAGCCCTGCCGACTATGTTGACCCACTGACACAGTCGTTGGCCACGGACAATGACAGCCTAAACTTCACCACTTCCGATGACCCGGCCAATGCCCGGGGTCTGGAATTAGGTGGACCAAGCGGTATATGTGACAACTTATGGGACTTACAGCAGTCAGGCTCGCTACCGGAACTGGCAGACCTCCATTCTCCAGCATCGGCATCAACAGCTAGCCGAAATAACCCGGCATTGAACTTCGAGACACCGGAAAATATTGCAGATGATCCATTCGGGTTGTTCTCTTTGGCCGCACCGATTCTGCAGGATGAGCCTCACATCTTTTCTGGCTTTTCACCTTCTACTATAGTACGCCAGTACCCTCCACCTGGCTCGAGGCCATCACAGCGGGACTTCACCTCGATTCCGCAGCCCCTCAACAACCCTTCGTGGACTCTCGTGGAGTACTACTTCAAAGAGGTGGCGGCCTTGTTCTCCAGCTATGACAGTCAAATGAACCCATTCCGGTCGACGGTGTCCCGACTGTGGGGCTCGTCATTGGCCATGTGTCGAACCATGCAGAGCATGGCGGCCGCAACACTCGTCCACGACTTTCCCCAGTTCGGACCACTAGGCCGGAAAATGCGTGATGAGGCAGTTGACATCATCACAAAGGAATCGACGTTGGACGACAAGTCACTCCTAGCTTTGCTGATGCTTGGCCAAACGGCCAGCTGGCATGATCCCAAGGACCTTGGCATTTCCTTTTTCAACCTGCTGCGAAATCATCTGGACACCAAGCACGCCGGCTCACCAAATCCAGGCCGCAGCAATAACCATCAGTTCTTCGAAGAAGCTTTGATCTATTGGGAAATGCTCCTATCCTTTGTGGCAGATGATTCAGCGGTCTTGCCAGGATCCGCGGCCGCCACAACAGGTGAATCGCTCGTCCTACAACGCGTTCCTCATCCATGGACAGGCATAGCGCGCGATACCCAGCATACCGTCCAAGAAGTAGGCAGGCTTATACGTCGGGAGCGAAGACGAATCCGCTCCCGCTGCTTTACCTCACACTCAGACATTGCACGAGCCCAGCGCGCCATGGCAAAAGCAACAGAGCTAGAAGAACGACTTTTGGGGCTAGCACACCCTGCCGAAGCCGAAATTATCAGTCCAGGCGACGACGAAACACCGGTGTGGCATCTTCTCACAATGGCCGAAGTATACCGCTGTACCGGTCTAATGCAACTATATCGGGTCTTTCCCGATCTTCTTCGCCGACGACTACCCACACAACAGCCTTCCCCAAACCCACAAGCTCCAGAAGCAGCCATGCAGGATCCGTTCCTCTCTCCTCCAATGGGCAGTAGTACACCCTGGTACTGCGACCCTTCATGTCCACCCCCCAAATCCACCGACCCTACCGATCCAACAGCAACATCAACCACCGCACATTCAGGCTCCGGCTCCGACCCCGACACTTACTACGATACCTGGCTGTCCGAATTCGCCCTCACCACTCTCTCCCGCCTAAAGACCATTCCCCTTGAGTCCCGCACCAGATGTCTCCAGCCCTTCCTCCTCGTAGCCTCGAGCAGCGAGCTCCGTCTTCCCCGCGTGCCCCCACTAGACGCTACTCTGGACAGCAGCAACGGCCCAAGTATCTCCTCCCATGCCATCGACATCTCGCAAACTCGTCGATTCATCCTTGGCCGGCTCACCTCGTATCTGCACGTGCTCCCTCCCAAGCCCATTAGCGTCTGTCTGCAGCTGGTGCGGGAGGTTTGGCGGCGCATGGATGCCGGGGAACCGGGCATTTATTGGATGGATGTGATGATAGAAAAGGGCTGGGAGACAACGATGGGGTAGTCTTTCGTTTCTTCCTTGTGTTTGCTTCAAGTACCAGCTGGGGACTTTATGAATGATGAACTTGAAAGGATATAGTATTTTCTTTTCTAGGTGCTTTGTTCATATTGCTAGGGGTGTATATTTAGCGTTTCATGGTATCAGTACTAGTATCTAGGTTGTTTGTATGGTGAAAGTTTTACCGTCGATACATACTCCGTACTTAGTACTGACAAAAATGGGCAATCCTTGAAAAGATTCGGTAGTTGTACAGTAGTAGTAGTATTTTATTTTCAGTCTTGGTAACCTCAAATTCGAGCATACTACATAGAGGCTGAATACACATATCGGCTTGACATTCGCATCGCTACATCACTTAGATACAACATAACCCATAAAAATGCAGACATAAGTTTTCCACTGAAGCAGGCGTCCCTAATGCAGCATCTGAAGAGAGTCCGAAAAGAAAAATATTGAGGGAACCCATAAAGTCGAAAATGGAAAAAAATAAGACAAGAAAAGAAAAGAGAGATCAATAAATTGTGTATGGATAAGGAATACTATATTCCCTAGATAGATAAGAGGCGTGTCAAGAAGTTGGAAGGAATTATTATACACAGAAGGGAAGAAGATAGTAAGTATAGTGAAGCCATAACAGAAGAAAGGGGAATTGAAGGTCGATTAAACAAATAAATATGCAATCGTGCAATGCCCTAACACCAAGCTCGGACGTAAGGGGAAATGATCGTAAAAGGTTCAAGCAGGATGAAATGGGAGAGGGTGAGTGAAAGTGGCCTTCAGACAGCTCGTTTCCAGAACTTCCAGCCTTCCCGACGTTCTTGAACGCCGACGCCAACAAGACGCTCAATGCCTTCGGGTCCGTCGGCGTTCTCAAACTTCTGCTGGTCGATCTCTTCGCCGCCCTCTTCGTTGGTGCCATTGTGTAGCACCGCTGGCCAGAGGACTCCAATACCGTCTCCACCCAAGGTTGTCTCATACTTCGAAAAATTCTCTGCAGCGAGCTTGCCCTCCAGCTCACGGAGCGCGTCCGCGCTAGCATCTGGGCGCAGGAGTGTGATTGCACAACCACCGCCGCCTGCACCGGTCAACTTTGTCCAACCGATATTGGCAAAGTCGACCAGTTCCCGGATTCGCTCCAGTCGCGGATGAGATACCCCCAGGGAAACTAGGAAACCGTGATTGACACGAACCAGCGTTCCGATATGTTCGAGAGTCTCCTTGTCGATACTATCGCCATCCACCCCCTGGATCGCATCTTGCGCAGACACAGTGACCTTGTCGATGGCATCGAGGATCGATTCGGTGACGACTGGATGTTCCTTCTTGAGCTTCCCAACTTTGGCAACTTCAAGCGCCGTCGAGCGGCTCTGTCGTGTGTCAACGAGCAGGAGCGGCAATTCCGGGAAGTTCGGTAGCGGTATGACTTTGGGGGGCTTCGAATAGTCCTCTCTCCTGAAAATCACGGCCTTGCCGCCGGTGGAGACCGTGTTGTCCACACCACTAGGGTTTCCGTGTATACATAATTCTCCGACAAAAGCCCACCGGTTGATACGCTCAATCTGTAACTCCGCTTCATCTGGGGGTTGGTCATCATGGGGACCTGCTAGAGTACGGATCTGAAGTAGCAACGCAGCACTGAAACAAGTGCAGACACTGGCGCTGCTTCCAAGACCTGCACCCATGGGGATAGTTGAGCGCAAAGTATATATAGCTCCTGGGTGCTGGGGTGAGCCCAAGGAGCAAAATAGGTACAGAAACGCCAGCGCCGACCCTTTGTGTTTCTTCCGTATTTCCTCGGATGCCTTAGGTGATATGTCTTCAACACACGGTTTTAAAGAGTCGTACAATTCTTGGTCGAGGCTGGTCACTAGGTCGTAATAGTATTTCTTCTTGGAGGGCTGTTTGAAGAGGTCCCAGGGCAGATCGTCAATGTTCCAGGTGTGGTTGAAATCCATGTCCCTGAGATTTAAGGTGATAGTGCGCTGCGATTTGGACAGGGTGGTTACGAGAAAGTAGGAGCGAAGAGAAATTGCGGCGGCCATGGCAGCCTTGCCGTGCACGACGGCATGTTCACCGAAGACGATGACCTTGCCCGGCGCGGACACCATGAAAGGGGGCGCCATCGGCGACGAAGCCTTGCGGGCCATGGCTCTTTTCACGGAATCGACCCCGTTGGTGGGAGAGGTGGCAGGGATGCTAGAAGTGTTGGTGATAACGGTGGTCGCTGAAGTATTCGAGGCGGCGTCGGAGGTATCAGGACTATCGTCGCTAACGGTGACGGTTTTGGACTGAGGTGGAAGGGCATGATCGGGTATCAAATGGGACATATTGCGACGCTGGCCAGCTTTGGAGGCTCTAAGACTGCCGTTCTTGCGACGTACTCGCCCGTGGTGCATTACTGAAGCGAATGGAAAGGATACGTAACTTAGGGGGTTGCGATGGATCGGGGGGGCTGAAGGTCGGGAAGGCTAAGCGTTAGGACAGTTGGACGATGGGCATGGCGAGGAGAGAGAGACTAGGAGTCGCGGGGGGAAAGAGCATTAATGAGAGAAAAAAGGACCGCAGAAAGGCGCCCAAGCCAGCATGCGTGAAAACCAAACGAGAAGCAAGAGAGATTGGAAACACGAATCGCTGGGGGCAGTTGATCGGACGGCGCGAGGCAGGGATCGCTGGATGCTAGAAGGGGAAGCCGGGGTGGCAGCCAATCATCAGGCCCCAATTGTGCATTAGTCACCGTTTGACGGGCGGCCATCTGACAATTGCTTCTTCTGGCCTGCCTCTAATCCTATCGCCTTGCAGCGCCCATTACTTCGTGGTCTAGATTCTACACGGTAGCCCTGAGTCTGATTACCCTCACTGCCACCTGCTGCACTCTTCGTGCTCTCTGCTCTGCCCCCGACCAAGCAAATCACCTTTCTCCTTCCAGCTTTTGTAGCAAGGTAGTAGCACGGCGTCATCCAGACGCAATCCTCCAAAGGTCGGTGCGTAGGTATTCCGCCCAAAGCATGGGGTGTCCACTCATTCCTACCCTGATGCTACATTGGTCGGGTATACCGAGCACGACGCCCTTTGCAACCGGTTTCGCCTAGGTTGACGAATTCTCCCATTCAGCCGAGTATATATTCCGTCTAACCTCTCGGGTGTGAGCTCTGACTGGATGATTCCAGTTGTCATAAGACGGGGCACTGATCGGAGACGGCTTCCGGAGTATATCTGTTCCAAATTGCATCTCCAGCTCGCGGGCAAACACGTCAGTCTGAACCTTCCACGGCATATCAGCTTGGTAAAAATAAGAGCTCGGGTGTGAATGGCCACTCGCTGCAGCAATTGATGCCTACACACCTGCTAAAGTCCCCCTGAGTTGGGCTGACATTGTCTGGTATCAACTGTTCCTCTGATGCATCTCTCGCTTCGATTGAGTAACATAATCCATTCTCTGGCGGTGATCCTTGCTTTATCAACTCCAGCTCTAGGGGGTATTCTGTCGCTTAGTATGATCGTAGTAAGCAATCTTTGGGGAGCTCGTCTTTCAGACAGTTGAGTCTTGATGTAGGTAGATCTTCAGATCAATATCGGAGTCCATCAAAATCGCTCTTCTAACCATTTCAAGCAGCTGGGTTGACAATGCTTGGAATCATTGATCAAAGTCATTCCCAAATGGGATGGAAAAGAAAAAGCAACTTGTGATAGTATTGTATCGGGCATGAGTGTGTTAGTCCCTTTACCGTGTTGCATCAGGCCAGGGGAACGGTAGTATGCAATGGATGGCAGTCAGATGATTCCAGATGCAGATGGGGCCACTGCCAAAATGCAGTTGCAAACTGGCCCACCACATGCCATTCGCTCCTCGTGCAACATGCTGGGCTTTCATCAACTTTCAAACTAGACTACATATCATCTGCACAATATAAACCTTCTTCATATACAATTGTCATGAGCATGATACTACTTGATTTATTTGGCTTCAATCATTCTTACTGATGGATCATAACTGCTGACTACCATCAAGCTATAGTACCGGGTACGAGTCACTGCACACTTCATGTCTAAGTAAAAAGAATATATAAGACAGGCATCAAACAAACGATAGCACTCCCGCATCGAATGGGTCGAGGAACAGTGACATTTCTGAGACATTAGAACGACAGACACAACACCCCCAGGCCGGACTCTCTGATCAACTACTCCCAGCAGGCTCAGAGCCTCGACCCTGTCGATGCGGAGCTTGGTAGCGTTTGAGGATCAAGTTTTACTATTCAGCGGTTACGATCTTCATCTGAAGAGTTGCCTCAATGTCTCATGGCATGGTAGGGCCCTGTCTCATCGGGGCCTGACAACCACTGTATCATCCTGAGCTCACATGAGGGCATGATTCCTTCCCAATGGGAACAGGATGATCATGAACATTTCTTCGGGTAGATGATTAGTGCCATGCCGTTACTCATACAAATTCGTTGAACTCCTGTTCGAATACTTGCCAGTCTTCAAGATATTGGCTGGGAGCAGAGTAGGAACCTATCGTTTGCCACAGGACTTTTAGTTTCTAGGTTCCAAGCCAAGAAAGAGCTGGTTAACATAGGCTGAAACGATCTGCTACATGTTTACATCATCCCGATAGACTTTATACTTCCTTGCTCTGACATTTGACGTTTCTTTTCCCGGATAAATATACAAGGACCTGACCAAACAGAATGCAGACTGTCAGCCAGGAACCAGCCACCGGCCTCATACCCCGACCACTAGAAACATTCTTCAACTAGATCTCGATTAGGCGTTACAAACTACATGCGGCAGATTGTTACCGAAAGTGTCAATTGACTAGTCACTCAAGCTTAAATGCCGCATTATGCAGAAGATAAGCGCCGAACTCTGCGCCAGGTCGATCATCAATGCTTTGCTCCCCAAATTGCCATGAAAAGAAAGACTACTGGTTTAGGAGACTAGACCAAAAGACATTGCGGTAAACCCCCGAATCAAAGCCAGTTCCTGAAAGGAGCAAGAAATATCTCTCTGGAACCAAGTAAATTTTAAATCAAACCTGCGCTGTTGTACAGATCAGGGTATTAACAGGAACGGACGGTCAAAAATTGCATTGACATCAGTAAGTGGATAAAACAGTTCGAAGAAACAGCGTTTCAGCGATGAGCTTATGTCCATATAAACACGGGCTTGCCTGCCGCCATGAACCTCAGATTCGAATCCCAAGATAACTGAACAACCTTACAAAGTCAAGTCAGCAAATGTCTAAACTTCTCAATGCTGTCACTCTGCTCGGTGCAGGCACTCAAGGCTCGCGCCTTGCTTTCATGGTATGTTTGAGTCTCTCATTAGGAACCTGAGCTTTGGTTTGACTAGTATCGAAATAGTGGTCTCGCCAAGGGAGACCAGTCTACCTTGTCGACAAAAGCCCTGCCCAGCTAAATCAGGCATTAGCTACCATACAACGGCTAAGAGCCTCCGAACCAGCTGGGAAGGGTGGCAAAATAACCAGTCTCACTGTTGACGATCTGGACCCAGCGCTCCGCGACTCTTGGCTCGCTATTGAGGTAGGGAAGGACGACCAAGCACTGATACACCCTAGCTAAACCCCGTCAGTGTGTCCCAGAGGACCTGGAATACAAGCGGTCCGTGATGCTGGACCTCGATAGTAGATCGCACTCCCAGACAATCATCGCGTCAAACTCGAGCAGTTACTCAATCTCGGACATTTGTCATGGACTATCCCTCAGAGCAGATGACCGTTTCGTCAACCTGCATTCCTGTAAGTCCAATACCTACCAAGAACTGTCCCATAAGCAGCAACACTAATTATTACTTTTCCAAGTCTGGCCACCTGAGACAACAGGTAAGGAAGACCAGATCTAACCCAAACAAGAAGAAGCCTTTTCATTGTGCTAACTCCCCCGGCTTCAGCGATCGAAATCATGGGCTCCAGCCAAACCCGACCCGACATCATCCCTCTACTTATGAAGGAAACCCATGACCATGGATTCCAACCCTTCCACGTCCGCAAGTCCTCCACAGGCTACACCTTCAACCGGTATCTCGCCAACCACGTTATATGGAACACGGGTATACATGCTAATCATGTATAGCATCTGGGCCGCCATCAAGCGCGAGACACTCATGGTCTTAGAAGAGGGCATCGCTACGCCCGAGGAGGTGGACCAAATCTACAAGTGTGTGCTTAACACGCCCCGAGGGCCCCTGTGAGCTGATGGACATTGCTGGATTGGATGTGATTCTCGCCGTCGAAGAACATTACGCCAAAGTGAGGATGGGAATTCCTAATGCGCCGCGCAAATACCTACGAGAGATGATCGAACGGGGTGACCTGGGTGTCAAATCCGGCAATGGCTTCTTCAAATATAGTACTTAAATTAGGAGAGCCACTACTGTTAAGTAACACTATAGGATGTGTGCCAGTTTGAATCAATTGGCATGTCTTTTCTGTATACATTACATCATGCTACTTTTTTAGCATTCTTAGCTCTAGAACATACATACAATTCTTATGTTCAATTGTGTTTCGGAAATAGTCTAGATTGGAAATAGTCTAGAGCTGATATACACGCGGTTAAATGAACGGGATTCTTGCTGAAAATGAATGGAACCAAAGAGGGGGCTAACTGGAAAGAGGAGGGGAGAACATGCTTGCTGGTATCTTTATGTCTACGGTCTCTGGTCCTTGGTATCACTATAGCAGTTGCATTGGCAAGATCGCTTGATTGTCTCGTGCAGGCGTGGGCCTATCCTTGGGAATATTTGAGTGTACTGATAAGGGAATAGCGAGGAGTGGGCGTTGATGGTTGACACAGTTGGGATGGGTCAAACCATCGGTTATTGAAGCCTACCAGTACTACTAGGCTTGGTGACATGATAGTAGTGTGGGTTCATTCATGGAGAAGGACAATATCTTCAAGTCATTATTAATATATGCATATGCTATGAACAGTCAATGTACCAGTAGTCGTATATACTATGGCTTAGCGAAAATATGCAATGCCTTGCTCCCCTTTTTATGTTCATGCCCTTACGCTAGAGATTCATCGTTACAGTCATGCTGTTGCTATGGACCAGCAGACACGGCGGCAATCCTTGCCAGAAGACTGTCAAGTCGCTCAGGTACGAGGCACTTGCTGCCTCGCTCTGTGCAGTGCCTTCGGACGGCGATGGCAAAGTTGTGAATAGGACAGCTGTATCTTCGCTGTGCTGGTTCATCAGTTCATTCAAGATCAAGTGCTGTGCCCGACTAGGGAGATCATTGAATGATAAGGGAACTGATGCCTGCCTTGGGTATCCAGACGCGGTGTTGGGGACAGACGGCCCTGAAGAAGAGCGTCGTGTGTAAATGGATTCTATCCGGTTAGATGTGCGTGGAGGAGATGCACTAGGAGCGAACATGATTGAAGGGCCCGCACCCTCTTCTGTGTTGACACGAGCTTCAGGGATTGGCGATGAGCTGAATCTGCTGCTGGACGGCGACCGGTTAAATTTTGGCCGGGATGGACTTGACTGGGTCTTGGGGGATGTCCCGTCGTCGCAAGTCATAATGATTGATGGAACTGCCTGATCCGGTGCAACCTCTTCGGTAACCTTCTGTTTTGCCTTGGAAGATCCTGCCGGTTCTGATTGAGGACTCTGGATCCTGTGTTCGGCTTCCTGGCCATTTTCTTCTTCGTCGTCTTCCTCATCCAGGTAAGGCGGAAACTCCCCTTCGTCACTGCTCTCACCTGTGCTGCTCTCGCTGCTGTCGTAGTCAACAAAAGCATCCAGCAAGCGATGGGTTTGCATGCCTAAGCTGACACTTCCAAGCCCTCTGAAGCTCGAAATTGATCGCCGGCGCTTGGATGACTCCACCAATTTCCTCAGCCCACCGGCTAAAGGTTGTAGTGGCTTGTGAGCACTTTCGGGGCTTTGCATGGGCCAACTAGGAATCCGCTCGTCTGCCCTTTTGATAGCACCCACTTCAGCTCGCTGCTGAGCTTCATGCTCACTCCTAGATTTCTGTATATCCTGCCACCATTCTTCGTTCCGTAAAGCTTCATGGACTCGGGGCTCCGCATTTTCGGTCTCCGGTGAGATGTCGCCGTTCACGATGATACGGTAGGTCTTAAGATCACCGCATGCCAGCCAGAAAACCAAGACCTCGGCCTCTATCCTTAGCTTCTCGAGAAGCGCTTCGACCCTTCCTCTCTCGTCCTCAACGTCGGTTTCGTACTCAACGAAAACAGCCACTCGAAGCTTGTACGTCTTTTTCCACGACGGTACAGTGTTGAGGATACACCCTAATTGTAAGATGAGGGTGTAGGTGTCAAAGTTAGTGGTTAGAACATTCTTCTTGCTTTCACTGTCTGCACCGAGCTCCGCGCTCATCTGTATCGGCCAGAGGTCAATGTACTTCTTTGTGTGCTGTCCGTGTGGTCCAGGAAGCTCGAGATCCTCAAATCCCTTCGCCACAGCAACATTCATACGCAGCTTGAAGAGCAGATCTTCTAGGATGGTCACATATGTCTTGGTTGACATCGGTGGCTCCTGCGAACCGTCTTCCGCTATCACAGGCACCAGTTCGCGAGATATGCGTCTTCCACCTGATTCTCTCCGGCCTGAGAGGGATGGTCTTTCGACTAACGATTTGCCTTCGCGGAATTGATCAATCACGACTATATTCGGTCTCATACCTCCCAGTCCAGCACTTAGTGTGACATTACGGACACCCCATTCAGCAGTGGGAGAGACTGTAATATTGACGAAGGCCTTCACTCGGGAGTTCTCAACGAACTTGGTCCATGCAGTCTGCTGCCGTCGTGCCTCTGGCACAGCGGTGGTGAAATCATCTGTCACGAGCACATGGCCCAGCACAAACAACCCTCCTTTCTTCAGAGAGTTACAAAATGAGATCATCTTAGACTGCTCGCTGAGATCGTTGACAAACAACAGGATCTGTGGCCGCCAGAACTTGACATGCTCCTGGCGAAGCCGAAGCAGATATTTTCGCACTTGATGATAAATCAGACTCTGACTGACATCGCCCCAAGATTTAGGAGGCGAGGTATAGTGGATTAGCAGGAATAGCATCATCAGGACACCTACGCAGCCTGTGGCATAGATCCCGTCAACGAAGAACATGCTTGCGCCGCATACCAAGGTACCTGTCGCTGCGGTTTTCCAGTTGAAGTAGTGAAAAGATGGGCGAAAGTTGGGGGCAGACCCGATCTTTAGGAGGAAACAGGCGAGGTTCGTCACCAGAAAGGTCATCAGATAGGTCATCGTAACGAAGGATGCAATCTGGTTAATGTCAAAAAGCATAGTGAGCTGTGCAACCATGTAAGTGACTATGATTGCGTTAACGGGCTCATCAGTCTTCCTGGTACCCTTGCCGAAGAAACTTAGGCCAGGAAGCAAGCCGTCGCGCGCAACCGCCTGGAGCAGTTTTGCTGAGCCAATGACTCCCATGAGAGCAGAGAAAAAACTTGTCGCGAATTCCCCCATGAGTATAATTGACCCGGAAAGATTTGCCTGTACTTGGTGAGCGTCGCACACCGTTCAATTCATGTAATCATTACATACCACTTGAACAACGTTGGCATTTTTGTAGAATGATTCCCGGGTGATCGAAGCAGCCATGGCAAGAATTACAATAGCATAGGTGATGAATGTCAAGACTAGCCCACACAGAGTTCCCTTGGGAATCGATCTGCTCGGGTTCTTAAGGTCACCAGACATGCTCGCGCCGCTGTTGGTACGTGAGCTTGGTGTTCTTAAGTTCTAGGAAACGTACCTACGCGAATATACCACCAGTAGCAGGGAACAAAATCCCGAATAGGTCCTGGAAATTCTCCCTTCCACGTATTTGGCTGCCAGCAGCGCCTTTGGTAAGCTTGGGTTTGAGATTTTCTAGCAGCGTTTGAAGCCGCAGTCCTGTGAATTCTACCCCAACCTTTGGGATGCTGAATGGCTTCATGAATACGGCAGAGACTGGTATGCTGAAAGTCGCGATGAGGAGAATGATAAGCAACCCGTTGCTAGCTCTGGAGAATATAGAACTTCCCGCTAAGCATATCGCGGTACACATGATGAGGATGACAGTTCCCCAGAGGTATTGCCACCAGAAGCCTTCTCTAAGGAAATTGCCCCAAGTACCAGACTCAGACCCGAAGTTCTGTGTGAAACAGTCAACAAGACCGACGGCATTCATACCGGTATTCAACACATAACCCAGGTAGAACACTATCCCTATAGATCCACCAAACTCAGGACCTAGCGATCGAGATATAAGATAGTACGCTCCACCTCCTCGTACTGTTCCGTTGGTTGCAATAGCGGATAGAGACATAGTCGTTACGAGATTGATCGTGTACGAAGCGACCAGTAAACCTACTCTGTGTCAGGCCCCAATTGGCTTGTGTGGGTGATGATTGAAGGGCGCCATACCTAACATCCCTAATAACCCAGCTTGGCCGAGGATGAAGCCAAAGCGAAGGAACATCAGGATACTAAGGACGTTCAAGGTGGTCGGCACAAAGACGCCAGAAAATGTCCCAAGCTTATCAGAATTGTCAAGCGTACGGTCTTTCTGGCTATCTCTCTCCTTCTGACCCTCTCTGAAGGGCCCGGGGGGCGAGCGGTTGGCATTTAATCTCTCCCTAGGGAGTTCATGCTTTCCGTCGCTCCCCTGCCCACTCCACCAACGAGCAACATTATCTATGACGTTCTGTTGGGATTGTTGTCGGCTTTCGGATGAGCGGTGATGGATGTGCGGAGGCTCGTGCGAATGTGAGGAGGAATTCATCCTCCCGTGGAGGAACTTGCTACTTTCTTCGGGAGATGCATTGGCAGATTCGCTCGGATCCAACCTAGAAACGTCTTCTTCAGCCGCCCGCGTGGAGAAATTGGGTCTCCTTCGGGACAGAGACTCCGAGGCACTGTCAGCCCGTCCGTCCGTCATGGATATAGGGCCTGCGCTCCTGCTTGTAGGAGCTTTTCTCCTCCCTCATACAGCAATGACACAATTGAAAGCGGACGAATCGGAGGCGCAAGGACAATGAGACGGTGCTAAGACCGGGTAAGAGTAATTTGCCTGCAAGCACAGTAAGAGCTACTGTGATGCAAACCAGCAAGGACCTCTCAGGGCCATGCACGTTGAGTTACCGTGTAACGAACAAAGGATATTGGAGACGCGAAGTCCGAGTTCAGATTGTCGGCGATGACCTCATGTGCCGAGCGACAAACAAACAATGCAAAAGTGGTCACTGGGTCTGGCAGTCTGCCTCATCTGATCTCCCTTATCTCATCCTCGTCTCTCCATCACTTCTATCGTTCCTTTGTTGGCCCGTCCTCATCTTTGTTCATGATTGTCATGGTCGACAAGGCGCGGGGTGTTTTGGGGTGCGTGGAAACAACAGGAAGCCTAGTCCCTCCGCATACATTGCGGTGAACGACTTGCGCCTCTCGCATTATCGATCCTCTCAACTCTCCTTCTCCGCTCTTATCAGCCCTTCCTACTTCGTAGGCATTCCCCCATGATCCTGGTTCGCCTCCGAAAACTCAAATAGTACGAATTGTTTTCGGAATTAACCAAGATCTCGTACTCTGAGAAAATTCAATCTTGCTTCTTGTCAACATGTCATCCTCCAGGATGTCTGACAACGGTGAGGGCTCATCCTCTCAGCGTAACCGTTCAGCGTCGCCGATCTCCACGTCCGCGATGCGCTCAGGATCACCTGCAGGAGATGTTTCTTCTTCTTATAGGCATGCCTCGATAGCCCGTCTAGCATCACCAATTCCTTCTCCCTCGAATTCCTATTCATCAAGACAGGTACCGCTGCCGATTCAACAAACCGCAGCAACCAACCAAGACCTCCGGAAAGTCGACAATCCGTCATCCTTACCCGGCCCCGGACAATCCATGCTTGCATCTGCGCTCCAGGACTACCTCGGCCGATCTCCTCCTCCGAGAGCGGGTACCCCTCCGAGGCGGACTGCTTCGCCTGGCCTCCTGAACCAGCCTGTCAGGTCGAACTACGGTTCCTTCGATAACAAGGCTGGGAGAGAGGGTTCGATATATTCAGCTGGCCCATACGAGGATCCCGAAGTTGTCAAGAGACATTTGGTGCAACCCCAGAATGTGGTCGAAAATCGGGATATTCACTCTTCTGGGGGTGCCCAAAGTAACGCCGAGGATGAGTTCTCTAGTCTGCAACTCCAGGGTGGTGATATTACGAGACAGGTGTACAGATGGGCCGAGGACGCAGAAGCTGGAAGCTCATTGCGGAAACCCCACCGCAGCAGGAGCTTCAGTCATGCTCGACCTGCACCTGAGGATGAAACCACGAACATCAACAGTATCCGTGTCCCAGGAGGCTTCAGAAGAGACTATCTAAGACGGGCAGTAGGCCCCAACCTCCCTGGAGATCTGGATGGCTCGGGTGCGCAGGCTTCTGCTGCTCAGCCCCAGCTTCCAACAAGCAGCTTTCTGGAATTTCTAACTCTATACGGTCACTTTGCTGGTGAAGAGCTTGAAGAGGATGACGAGGTCTTGGGTCCTGATGAGTACTTCTCATCGGATACTTATGATGAAGCAGAAGGCAGAGAACCAGGTGAAGACTCAGCCCTTCTCAGGCCAGACACAGCTGGCCGGAGGAAGCGCAAGCCCCGCGGTGGTACGGGAACCAACACGCGGACCGGAGCAGCTTTACTTCTACTCAAGTCTTTCGTTGGTACAGGAGTCTTATTCTTGCCGAGAGCTTTCTTGAACGGTGGCATGCTGTTCAGTAGCATGGTACTTCTTGGTGTATCACTACTCAGCTTTTACTGTTTCATCCTCCTGGTTAATACGCGGCTGAAGATTGATGGTTCTTTTGGTGACATTGGTGGTGCGCTCTATGGAAAGCATATGAGGCGCATCATTCTCGGCTCCATTGTGTTGAGTCAATTGGGCTTTGTCTCGGCATACATCGTTTTCACGGCCGAGAACCTACAAGCCTTTGTCCTGGCTGTCAGCAAATGCAAATCTTTTATTGACATCAAGTTCATGGTGCTGCTGCAGCTGGTCATCTTCCTCCCTCTTTCATTGATCCGCGATATCAGCAAGCTCGGTTTCACTGCCCTCATTGCAGACCTGTTCATCATGATGGGGCTGGTTTACCTCTTCTATTACGATTTCTTGACTATCTCCAACCAAGGCGGTGTTTCGGATATCATATCCTTCAATCCATCCACCTGGACACTTTTTATCGGCACGGCTATTTTCACATATGAGGGCATTGGTCTGATCATTCCCATTCAGGAATCAATGAAGCACCCGCAAAAGTTCCCGGGTGTCCTCGCAATGGTGATGGTCATAATCACGATCATTTTCCTCAGCGCTGGTGCGTTCAGCTATGCGGCATATGGATCCGCAACGAAGACGGTAGTCATCCTCAACATGCCTCAGGATGACAAGTTTGTAAATGCTGTGCAGTTCCTGTATTCTCTGGCGATTCTTCTCAGTACCCCACTGCAGCTCTTCCCGGCCATTCGAATCTTGGAGAACGAGCTTTTCACTCGCAGCGGAAAGTACAACCCCAGTATCAAGTGGAAGAAGAATTGCTTCCGGTTCTTCCTTGTCATGATCTGTGCATTTATTGCTTGGGGCGGAGCAGAAGACTTGGACAAGTTTGTTTCGCTTGTCGGAAGTTTCGCCTGTGTCCCCTTGATTTACGTATACCCGGTAAGTTAAATAATCAAATACCTTCGTCTAGTCCGCCAAATCGATTACTAACCTCTGCTCAGCCTCTACTGCATCTCAAGGCCTGTGCCCTATCGAGACGACAGCAGATTGCCGATATCGCACTCTCCGTTTTCGGAGTCCTCAGCTGTTTGTATACGACCGCCCTGACGCTCAACAACTGGATTAACGGGTCGGACGTCAAAGCCCCCGGCTACTGTGACTCATAGATTGTGTAAATGTCATGATTTTTATCCCGTTCCTTCGGATCGGCTCTCTGGATATGAATGATTGATGCTACAGTGTGAGGCCATCGTCCATTCGATGGATTGGCCTATACTTTTTGGTCTGATTGCTAAACCCCTGTTTGATTAAATCTTGTTTATTATTGCTGTATTCTCGAATGTATTCGGTATAGACTAGAGATTAAATTGCCAGTATATGTCTATAGTAACCTTATTCATCTTCCCTTTAAACAATAAATACTTACTCACATGAATAAAGCCAACTAAACCAAATTCTACCAGATCATCAATGTCTAAACCTTGTTGATGCGCAAACAAAAGCCTATATACAGAAAACCCCGTGCATGCCCAGCTGCTAGATACAAAGATATCTCATAGTCAACAGCAGAAAACCCCCCACCAAACAAAACTACCAATCCCAGCGCCACTATTAATAGTACAAGTGGCTGGAGCCTTCCCATATCTTACCTGGATCAACCCTCAACGTACAGGTCTCTCATTGATTCGGCGATTTGATTCATTGATATTGTGGTATTGTCTACTTAAATGGGTAGGTAGGCAGGCAATGCTGCTAAAGACGTATGAGGTACTCATAAGCCGCGCAGCAAGCGGAATGAGGCGATAAAGTCGAGAAAAAGAAGATGACGTCGTTTAAGCGCCAGCCTCGGTGGCATCCTTGCCCTGCTTGGCGGCCTCGGCGAGCTGAGCTTCACGGCCTCCCCAGCTGTTGATGCGAAAGTCAGCATTATCATTTCATTGTCTCAATGGGGGGTGTGAATGAAGGGTCGTTTTGTGACGTACTTCCAGTAGTTCAGGTAGCGGTATCCTTGAGTCAGCTGGGCGGAGAAGTTGACGGCGTGGCAGGCGAACAGGAGGTAGTTCTTGGGGGAGACGGCAAGGGCGTAGCGCATGAAAGTTCCCGAGTAGATAACGAGGGCACCGGTCATTTGGCCGGAGATACTGTGTAGATAGAATGACAGTTAGCAGACAAATTACTGGTTAGGATACTGGCATGTTCGTCTGAGCTATCCCGATAAGCTCTCAAAGCTTGATTCGATGTGCAGTATATATTCAGGAAGAAACCCCCGCGGAGCGAGGGGAGGTAATTGTAGCGACGTACATTTCAGGGTCCTTCTGGGTATCCATCACCGCTGCAATGGGGATACCGAAGTTGGAGGCAGGGCCCCAAAAGTCTAGTTGAGATCATTGTTAGCCAAGAGAAATTGCTTTTTATGAACCAGATTTGGCTAAGTAAAGAGCTCCGTGTTTGTGACCGATAACATGTGCTGAAAGGAGTCACTGAAGTTGCTCAACAACCCCTTCAAAACATGTCTTAACGGCAGGCATTCTTGTCGGCCGATCTCGGTCAGGATCACGGAGAGGGTAACGGTGAAGTTTGAACGTACGGGTAGAGCAGAAGTAATCCAGGGCCTTGTTAGACCGGATCTTCGCATTGATTGCCTTAATTGCAGCGGCCATCTTGACGACTCGAAGGCTTTGAATTGAAGTGAGGAGTGGAGAGGTGATCAGAGGTGAGTACGCAGGGCCGAGCGGTTTGCTTTCCTCACTCCGTCACCTGCAGTCCGCGCCGGGCGGAGTTACCCGGAGACGGTCACGTGCACTATATCCCTGCGAAGTCGTTGGCTGAATCAAACCTGCTAGGTGCTTACTGCGTACTACTAGGCTAAATCTACACCTGCAGCTGTCCAATCGCCGTAGAATTGAAGTATACTCTTACATGAAACAGAGAAATTAAAGGCTTCAAACCCTCATTAGGATTCACTAGTACAATTGAGTGCTCGAAATACATCTAGCATTACTTCTGTCGGTCTTATCCTTTTTTTCGGTCGACCTTTTCTTTTGTCAGGGCATTCCCTGCATCCGCACACGCCGCAACGCCTTTGCCTGGTAAAACTCGGGGTGCTATGCCTATTCGTCTGAGGTTTGTCAAGTAGGCGACTAATGGGAAGTGAATATTGTTCGCTTGATTCGTAGTTCGAAGTATCTGCCATGCCGGTGTCATGGCCAGGTTGCAAGCCATCATGCTGCTGCACATACTATCAAATCACCGTCCACCAAAGCCGGGTGGAGGGAATCCGCGTCCCTGTCCAGGGGGCTGGAATCCCGGTGGGGGTTGGAAAGCACCCGCTACAACAGCCTCGGTTAGCTCAAGAACCATAACGCGCAATCTTAGGATACTTACGAGGAGCACCCTGAGGCGCGAATCCCGGGGGAGGAGCGAAGCCAGCTGATAGCTTATGTCAGTAACCATGTTCAACCATTGAGCTCGAAAGTGCAAACTTACGAGGTCCACCAGGGGCACCACCACGACCAGCGAAGCCCGGAGGGGGAACTCCAGGGAAACCACCACCAGGAGGGAAACCAGGGAAACCGCCGGGCGGCGGGGGAGGGCCACCAACACCCGCAGCAGGGCCTCCCAGACCGACCGGCAGACCACGTCCAGCGGGTTTGCTAATTCCAGGGCCAGCTGCGAGAGTGGCAGCTGCGGCAGCTGCACCAGGGCCAGCAGTACCAAGTCGGGCAGAGGGATCGGCGGGAGGAGGTCCATCAACGGAGCAAGAGACGACATGTGTACCGCGAACAATGGTAAGACCCAGGGTGCGCTTTTCTTCGGCTTCGACAAGAGGTGCGTTGGTCGAACCGGCGGCGGGCTTGGACTTGCGCTTGACGCGACGGAATTCTTCTGTATCGGCGAGGACAAGGTTCATGTGCTATATTACTGCGTCAGCGACCAGCATACCACAAGTATTATCCGATGGCCACTGAATGGCCCGGGGATTTATACCTTATCGAAAGCGAGCATCTGTCCCGTCATCTGTCGGCCATCATTGAGGGTGACTCTCATCCGGTAGTTGATCTGAGAATAATGTCAGGTTCGACGCGCGAGTAAAACATGTAACGTCAGTGACTTACGAGGTTTTGCTAATCAGAATGAAGAGAATGAGTTAGCCACGCGGACATAGGTATACAAGCTGATATCAACAGGAAAGGGAAGGATCCGATCAACTCACCATCTTGCCCTGCTTATTAGCCGCCATGTTGGGCTATGAATGCGCACGAGTGCGACTTGAGTAAAACCAAAGAATTGTTTTGTGAGATGGTAGAAGGGGTAAACTTCTACTTAATCGTCACTTTGTCCTTACTGAGCTGTCGCGCTCGGAGTGAAGGTCGGTCGAGGTCTGCAACACTTTCTCCAAGCGGCACCAGCTCGACTTGCTACGGGTCGGAGGTCCATGAGGCGCGGCTCTGCGGCTTGGCGCCAGTCGACCGCGCCAAGCCACTAAGGGCTCTCGCTTCCCACTTTCAACCCACACATTTCCCTTTTACACACTTTTCGATCCTTGAGTTTCTTCCAACCAACCAGTCGACCAGTTCACGCCAAAAGCAGTCGCCATGGTATGTTGCCCATCGCCAATACACTTTCCAGCATTGATATAAACCCGATTCTCGAGACTCCGAAAATTTCATAGACAAATTTTTTTCTAACATTTTTGTCGCCATGCAGTCGGAATCCAAGGACAAGTCCGCCAACCCTATGCGCGAGCTGCGCATCCAGAAGCTCGTGCTCAACATCTCCGTCGGCGAGTCTGGTGACAGACTTACTCGCGCTGCTAAAGTGCTCGAGCAGCTGAGCGGTCAGACTCCGGTCTACAGTAAGAACGCCCGAACCCGCTGAATCCGAGAATTTCGAATACGAAGCAGCCGAGGAAGGAGGATATGACAACTGTGATATGGAATGGATGGCTGATGGGATGATTTTTTTTCCAACGTTTAGGCAAGGCCCGTTACACCGTCCGTACCTTCGGTATCCGTCGTAACGAGAAGATCTCCGTCCACGTTACCGTCCGTGGCCCCAAGGCCGAGGAGATCCTTGAGCGTGGTCTTAAGGTCAAGGAGTACGAGCTCCGCAAGCGCAACTTCTCTGAGACCGGTAACTTCGGTTTCGGTATCTCCGAGCACATCGATCTGGGTATCAAGTACGACCCCGGTATCGGTATCTACGGCATGGACTTCTACTGCTGCATGTGAGTGCACTCCAACCTCTACGCAGTCCTAGTTCGACAGACCCATCGGTGTCGATCCAGATTGAGCAGGACAATTCAAGCATCAGGAACTGACTTGGAATCACTAGGACCCGCCCTGGTGAGCGTGTCGCCAAGCGCCGCCGCTGCAAGGCCCGTATCGGCTCCCAGCACCGTATCACCCAGAACGAGACCATCAAGTGGTTCAAGAACCGCTTCGACGGTATCGTCCGGTAAATGCCCTCATCCACGGGGTCTTCAGGAGGGAAAGCTCCGGGGTTGTGTTTATGATGAATCGATCAAAAATTGGTCAGAAAAGGAGGCAGGCGTTCTTGAAAATCATTATCGCTCTGCTCTGAAATATGGCTTTTCTACCACGGCATGAGGTTAGGCGTGTTAGAGATATCAAATTCCCAAATTTTTCATACGCATCCACTTTTCTCAATGAAGGCTTCACGAAGGGTGATGATTTCCGCATAACCATTGATGAAAGGTCTCCCATGATGCTTTTGCTGTGTTTTGCCACTTGTACCACTTTCAACACACAGTGGTGCTATAGTGTGCATTTGGCCTGAAACTCAATCTCTCTGAGATTGAGTGTTTTCTTTTGCGAGATGTGCTTCTAGCATTATTCTCTGCTACCCCAGGACTGATGCTTGAGAAACATGGGTCTCAACACCCTGTTTCTGTGCTCCAGTCTCGGCCTCGTAGTGGTATCTTTGAAAACTCTTTGAGTAGATAAGCCGACCGACTCGTATTAGCCAAACTGGCTGTTGACCGACCGCGCCCGTAGAGTCTAGCCCATACCCCGGGTCTCGCTAGTGCTCCTGATTGCCGCTCGACAGGCATGCTACCAAGTTTTTGATGGGGAAATCCTCTTGTGAAACTGCTTAGGCTTGGGTCCAAGGTCCTAATTACGTGCCAATTCTGGCATGTATAGTTTGGGGCTGGCAAAACTTGCGACCGCAGAACCCCGCATTCTACTGTCCCTTACGATTCAAATGTGCCACCAACCAAGCGCTAGTCAAATTATGTTTGTTGACTATTACAGTAGTCATCATACGTACATGCAACACAACTTCATCGAGATAGCATAGCTATACGTCGCATGACTCAAGTTATAACAATATCTGCATAAAACACTGAGGGGTCTGGTCCCTCACGTCCAACATATCCGATGTCATAGCAACTTATCAAAAAGGGATTTGGTTGGGATTATTTACTACCTCCTCTCGTGTATCCATCCCACCACTTGGCGAAGAATCCGCCCTGCTGGCCCTGCTCGTTCCAGCTTTCACGGCGTGTATTGAGAGTCTGGTCAGTAGAGTTGCGCTTCTGGCTTGTCAGACTCTCAAATAGGCTAGATGCGCCATGGCCTGTCGAGCGTCTTCTATCCCCAACGCTGGGGGGAGGGCTGTTGCTCAGGTTGGCAGAGTTGGAAGACATATCCGATGAATCAGAGCCCTTCGTATATAGAACGGTTAGTTAGTGTAGATGCTAGGAGTGTGAAGGTGCCAATCATCAGGCTGAAGTCAAATGCTCGGGATGATGACAGAAACTGTTCAGACATACGCGTCTGTCGGAAGTGGCAGTGGCAGCGGTGGTGGTAGGGATCGAAGGCCGACGGTAGGTCTCAGGGGGACCTCCTCGCACCCAGACATTGAGATGCTCGTAGCGATCACCGACAGTGCCATGCCAATGACGGGGAGACTGGGGCTGTTGGTTGTTGCTCATGGTTCCTCTTTTCTTGTACTTCTTGGTTCTCGATGTTATCGAAGGAGCAGTATCAACTGCGTGCTTCGTAAGTTGAAGTGAGGATGTGATCCATAGGAAAAGGGACTAAACAGGTGCATGTGTATGGCAAACAACCGCTGGTGAATAGCAGCCAAATCGATCACGGGCTATGGTTACATAGCTCTTTCATCATGTGACCGGGAGGCTCCGGTGTCATCTCAACGACAGATAATCAAAGAAACAGAGTCCAGCTGATCGATATTGAAGAGGGCGAACTCGAAATCAAGACTTCAACTTACCGGTTAGCTTAGTTTCAGTGTGTTCTCGATACAGGAGTTGTTTTTACCGATCTGAGCAAATACCCGGGACGACAACAGCTCCTTATAAGAGATTCCCAAAGTAAGAGAGGGGTAAGTCAGCCACCCTCCGAGTGCTGTGAACCAGACCCTAGGTATGATGATGCAGCAAGAGGCAGGCCCATAGGTCTGAGGGGGCAAAAGTACGTCCATGAACCAGTAATGGGCAGTAATGGCTTGGGGACCCCGGTCCTAGGAATGCAAAAGCTTCTTTGACAACGGCAATGATTCATCATCTCTGGGAAATCGTATACGTCGATCCACGGATAGTTTCCAAAGTATCACAAGTTATTTGGGATTAATCAGCTCTCTTAGGCGGAAACAATCCAATTAAACGATGTGCAGAGTTGGTCGTGTGCCAATGGAATTCATCCATGATGGCTTGACGTCAGGTGCTCTGCCAAATGCGGGGATCGAAGAGTAACTGCGCAGAGAGAAAAAGTACCGTCTGTTCTCTTCCTGTGAAGCATCAATATCTGCACTGTGTCTAGAGACTGTTTATCTTCAATGAGCGGGGTAATGTGCAACTAACTAGCTGAGGATATATTTGATGGCATCTGTCATCTATTCGGAAATGGCGCAGCATACAATGGAGGTGTTGAACCGTATAACACACAGACTTGGGACCCTGAAATGAACATCATCATAGGCACTGGCTTAGCATTTGCGCACAGCGTACACATGCATCAGAAGCTAGAGGAAAAGTGTGAGTGACAGGCAGACACGGCCGAGGAACAGGCCATCACTCCATCCTACTGCCGACCCATGCATTTTATGCCTCAGGCAACGAGCGGCATCCAAATCTGGGGCCGAAGCGGAACGAATTCAGCTTCCCCGCGGGCCGCTTTGATATGCCTCGCCCATCTTGACCGTTTATCATGGTTCAGCGTCCGCGTCCCCCCTTTACATTTCCGCTATATCTTATCATTCTATAGGCTATATTTGCCGACGATCTAGCAATCATATCACTTATCATAGGATTCGTCAGTTCTTCCCCCTGAGTCTCCACCGCCCGCCAAGATTTCGGCCATCGGGACCCTTATCATGCGCTAAAGACGCGAGCGCCCTCCCCCTCGTGCGGAGATGCCGTCGGTCAGAACGGCCCTTTCTGGGGCTATATCTATCCATGGAACCTCGTGTGCCATAGCCTTCGACCATTTCTCACTCTCTATTATACCACAAGAGCTCTAAGACGACCCGCCATATATATATTCATTCTCCCAGCCCACAATGGCACTTCTGGAGACATTTGGTCATCCCTACTTGAAGTCCCTGGCCCATCGTGGCTACATTCAGGGCACCACTCTGCACTCAAAAGCGACTAACCAGCCCCTCTGTCACTATTTTGGATCTGTACGATATGCCCTTCCTCCTCCTGAGAGATGGCGCCGGGCACAGAAGCTGCCCGAGTCTTATTCCTACGGCACCAAAGACCAACCCGCCCCTTGCGACCAAGACGCTGCTGTCTGTCCGCAGCCCAGCTTCATGGGTCGTCCGTACACGAAGGGGTTCACAGAGGACTGCTTTGAAGCCAGCGTGTGGGTACCGCTAGGCGAGCCCCCCAAGGAAGGTAAGTATCGTGGTCCTTGACATATCAGCCGAAGCTAATAAAATGTTCCTATAGGCTGGCCGGTTCTTTTCTTCATCCGTATGCGCGCCCCTCTGAAAGTGCCTACAACTCATTCCTTGAATCTAATACTGATGATTTCACATCTTAGACGGAGGCTGGCTACAATTCGGCCACCCGAACGGATTCTCGGCCGCAGCCCTACTAGGCGATGCTGGACTCAACGCCATTGTCGTCCTTCCAGCCTACCGGCTGAACGTCTTCGGTTTCTTATACTCCTCGGAGATCGAGAAGGACGCCTCCTCTGTAGGCGAAACAGCAGGCAATCACGGCTTCTGGGACCAACGTCTAGCCCTAGAATGGACGAGGGACAACATCAGCCTCTTCGGCGGCAACCCATCCCAGATCACCGTCTCCGGATACTCGGCCGGTGAGTTGCCTTTTCACCCCCTCTCCCCTATGCGAAGCCGCAAAACTAAACCCAACCAGGCGCCTACTCAACATTCTACCAACTCGCCTACGACCTCCAATTCCCCGCCTCCCAAGCAATAATCAAACAAGCCTGCATCTGGTCCAACGCCGCCGCCGTACAGCCCAAATCTCCAGCCTCCGCCCAAGAACAATTCGATCAACTCCTCTCAGCCCTAAACATCCCCAGCACCCTCCCCTGGGCCGAGAAGATCTCCCATCTCCGGTCCCTCCCCTCCCAAACTCTCCTCGACGCCGCCATGAGCGTGCAACTAAACCAATACCGCCCAACCTCCGACTCAGCCTTCATCCAACCCACTCTCTTCAAATCCCTAGACAGCGGAGCCTTCGCGCGCACCCTCTCCGCACGCAACATCCGCATCATGCTCGGCGAATGCCGCGACGAGCGACACCTCTACGCCGCCTGGTTCCCACCACAATCCGACAGTGTCTCCGCTCTCCATTCCAGACTTCTCGCAGATTACCCGCGCCACGTCGTGGACACGCTCATGAAGCTCCACTACCCGGACGGCAAGTTACCATCGTGCTGCAAGAACTGGGACAATGATGCCTTCGGGCGGGTGTATGCCAAGATGCAGGTGCATGATATGCAGCGCGGGCTGATTCATGCTCTTGCTAGTGGCGGGGCGGGACATTTGCTTTATCGGTATCGGATTGAGTGGCGGGCTAAGTGTGTGGATGCCAATATTCCGCCCGACTGGGAGGTTACGCATTCTAGTGATTATCCGATTTGGTTCTGGGGGAATGGGCATGTGTTGGAGCCGGAGGAGAAGGGTGTAATTCGGCGGGCTTTGATTGATCCGTTTATTAGGTTTGTTCATGGGGAGGGGGATGTGAAGTGGGGTACGACGCATCATCGGGAGATGAGGACCTTGAAGCCTGATGGGTCGGTTGAGATTGTGCAGGATACTGCGCTTTGGGATGAGGCGATGCGCGTCTGGAAGGCGTTGCGGGAGGTGGGAGAACCGGAGGCTTCTGCTGCGAAGCTCTAAAGGAAGGGATTCAATGCCTCTGACTTATGGAGAGGGCATTGATCCTGTATATATCACATGATGTCTCTATATGCTGCATCTACTAGAGACTACGAATATCTGGACTGATGTTTTAGAATCACTTGTCATTCATATGGTTGACATAGTATGTCCCCGACAACCATTGATCGTAAATAAGCTGTGGCATAAATATGGAAATAACCCAATCCCAACCCAAAATATTTCATAAACATAACAGACGCTCTAATCTAAAAAAAAAAAAAAAAAAAAAAAAAGAATATTGGCATAGTGTCCTTGTTCAGCGTGAGGAAAAATAAGCCGGTCGCAAGGACATCAACATCGACATTAGCTTTTCAAACATTGCCGTCATAACGGTGTTACTCTTCTAGGCCTTGACGATCTTGCACACGAGATCCTGGCCATCCACCGAGTCACCTTCCTTGACCAGCAAGCTGGAGACCTTGCCACTGTGGGGAGCAGAGATAACCATTTCCTATTGAATGTTAGCGGCTGATCATGGGTTTTGATTGATAGTTCTAGGGTTGCACATACCATCTTCATGGCGCTCAGAACGGCAATGGGGTCACCCTTCTTGACTTCCAAGCCGTCGTGGACACGAATCTCGACAACCACACCGCTCATAGGAGCACCGACCTGGCTGCTGTCACCCAGCTCAGCCTTGGGGCGGGCGGTGTTCTCGACGGACGCCTTCTTGTCGTCCACGCTAACCTGGCGAACCTCACCGTTGACTTCGTAGAAGACCTCGCGCTGACCGGTCTGCTCGGAGAGGGGACCGATGGCCAACAACTTCAGGATCAGCACCTTACCCTTCTCCAGCTCGACGTGGAATTCCTCGCCGATCTCGGGCTTGGCCAAGAAGTAACGCGTGGGCAGGACGGACAGATCACCAAACTTGGCGACAAACTTCTTGTAATCCTCGAAGACCTTGGGGTACATGGCATAGCTGGCCACGTCGTACTCGGTGGCTGCGCCATAGTTCTCCCGGATCTGGGCCTTGATCTTGGCCAGGTCAAGGGGCTCAAGGTACAGACCAGGGCGCTTGTCGAGCTTGCGACGGTCACGCAGAGCGCGAGAGCGCAGAGGCTCGGGGAATCCACCGTAGGGCTGGCCCATGAGACCCTCGAGGAATTCCAGCACGGAACCGGGGAAGTCAAGCTCGCCGGCGCGGGCAATCACATCTTCAGCGGTCAACTTGTTCGAGACCATGAACTGAGCCAAGTCACCAACCACCTTGGAAGTGGGAGTGACCTTGACAACATCGCCCAAAAGATCGTTGGCAGACTCGTAGGCCTTCTTCGTCTCAGCCCACTGCTGGCCCAGACCAAGCTGGCTGGCCTGGAAGATCAGGTTGGTCAACTGACCACCGGGGATCTCGTGCTCGTAGACCTCGGGGTCGGGACCGGTCAGACCCGCCTCGAAGGGCGAGTAAAGGAGACGCAGCTGGGCCCAGTAGGTGTCAAGAGCGCGCACCTGGGACGAGTTGAGGCCAGGGTCGTGCTCGGTTCCCTCGAGGGAAGCGAGGATAGCACCAATGCTGGGCTGGGAGGTCATGCCGGAAAGACTGTCCGTGGCAGCATCAACAGCATCAGCACCGGCCTGGGCGCAAGCAATCATAGAAGCCACACCGGTACCGGCGGAGTCGTGGGTGTGCACGTGGATGGGAAGGTCGGGGTAGCGCTCGCGGATGGAGCCGATCAGCAGACGAGCAGCCTGGGGCTTCAGCACACCAGCCATGTCCTTGATACCCAAGACGTGGGGCTTGAACTGCACCACCTTGTCGACAAGGTCGAGGTAGTAAGGCAGGTTGTACTTCTTGCTGGGGTTGAGCATGTCACCACTGTAGCAGATAGTAGCCTCAACAACACCCTCAGCAGCGTGAACAGCCTTAATACCGACCTCGAGCTGGTCAACGTCGTTGAGAGCATCGAAGACACGGAAGATGTCAACACCGCACTTCTTGGCCTGCTTACAGAAGTGGTAGATGGCGTTGTCGGGGAGGGAAGAGTAGGCAACACCGTTGGCACCACGGAGCAACATCTGGAAGGGGATGTTGGGAACGGCCTTGCGCAGCTTGCGAAGACGGTCCCAGGGGTCCTCGTACAGGAAGCGCATGGCGACATCGAAGGTGGCACCACCCCAGCATTCCAAACTGTAGGCGTTGGCGAGGGCGTGGCTAGTCTCGTGGGCGATGTTCAGGAGGTCAATGGTACGCACACGCGTGGCCAGCAGCGACTGGTGGGCGTCACGCCAGGTAGTATCCATGATCAAGCAGCCCTTGTTGGCACGCACAGCGCGGGCGAAAGCCTCGGGACCCTCGCTGTCCAAGATCTGCTTCCATCCCTTGGTAGCGGGGACAGAGACGTCGAGGGGCTTGCCGGCAGCGTCATGCAGGATGGGCTTGATGATATCGCCCTTGAGCTTGGGCTCGCCGATCTGGCCCTTGATGCTGCTACCGTTGACAGCCACATCACCCAGGTAAGCCAGCAGCTTCTGGGCACGGTTCTGGCTGCCGACGAGGGCGAACAGCTCGGGAGTGTCATCAATGAACGTGGTCCAGCAAGTACCGTCGACGAAGACAGGGTGACTCAGAAGAGAAGTGAGGAAAGGAATGTTGGTCTTGACACCACGGATACGGAACTCGACCAAGGCACGAACGACCTTGCGGCGGGCGATCTCGTAGGTGGAACCACGGCAGGTACACTTGACCAGCATGGAGTCGTAGTGAGGGGTGATGATGGCACCGGCGAAACCGTTTCCACCATCCAGACGGACACCGTTACCACCGGCAGAGCGGTAGACCTCGATCTTACCGGTGTCGGGGGAGAAGCCCTTGGAGGGGTCCTCGGTGGTGATACGGCACTGAATAGCGAATCCACGAGTGGAGATGCGGTCCTGGGTCAGGCCCAGCTGTTCCAGGGTAGCACCAGCCGCAATCTGGATCTGAGCAGCAACGATATCAATGCCCGTGATCTCTTCGGTGATAGTGTGCTCGACCTGGATACGGGGGTTGATCTCAATGAAGTAGTAGCGGTTCTGCTGGTCGACCAGGAACTCTGCAGTACCGGCGTTGCGGTAGTTGACCGACTTGGCCAGCTTGACAGCATCAGCCAGGATGCGGTCACGGACGTCGGCAGGCAGATCCTTGGCCGGGGCAATCTCAACGACCTTCTGGTGACGACGCTGGACAGAGCAGTCACGCTCGAACAGGTGGACGACGTTGCCGTGGTTGTCACCCAGCAGCTGGACTTCAATGTGCTTGGGGCGGTCGAGGAAACGTTCAACGAAGACGGTGCCGTTGCCAAAGGCAGAGCGGGCCTCGGAGGTGGCACGCTCGAAGGAGTCACGCAGTTCGGCCTGGTCGCGGACGACACGCATACCACGACCACCACCACCGAAGGCGGCCTTGATAATGATGGGGAAGCCGTAGGTGTCGGTGAAGGCCTTGACCTCCTCGTAGCGCTCGACAGGGCCCGGGGTACCAGGCACGACGGGCACGTCGCAGCTGATAGCCAGCTGACGGGCGGAGACCTTGTCACCAAGGCTCTCAATGGTCTGGGGGGTAGGGCCGACGAAAACCATGCCGTTCTGCTCCACCTTGCGGGCAAACTCGGCGTTCTCGGACAGGAAACCATAACCCGGGTGGATCAGGTGCACACCATGCTCAAGAGCAATCTTGACGATCTCATCAATGGCCAAGTAGGCCCCGACCGGTGTATATTGACCGCGCTTGCCAATCATGTAGGCCTCATCGGCCTTCTGACGGTGCATGGAGAGACGGTCCTCGTGGGAGTAGACGGCGACAGTCTGCAGGGACAGCTCATGGGCCGTCCGGAAGATACGAATGGGGATTTCACCACGGTTGGCAACAAGGATCTTCTGGAACTGCATGATGGCCGAATTGGCACGCAGACGGGTGTGGACAGAGTCCCTGTGCTGGTCATGGTGGTCATCGATGAACTCGGTGTCATCGACCGCCTCCTCGGGCTGACGGGGAGCAGCCATGGCGGGCGGGGTGTGTGTGTGTGCTTGTTGATAAGGATGGATAAGGGTGGGAGGGGGAGGGTGGGGAGCTAGAGTATAGGAAGGGAAGATGGAGAGCTATTCAGAGGAGATCTAGATGAGAGAGAGAAGACACAGGGAGCTGGGGATGAAGGGAAATATAGTATACGAGTTAGCCGAATGATCCAATGATGCTCGGAAGAAAAAAAAGCAAGCCAGAAAACGGAGCAGTGATACGTTGGCGTGAGTCACCTGGGGAGAAGGTGCTTCCGGGGAAGAAAAAGGCCCGGTTTCGGAACGGGAAAGCGTGGGAGAGCGCGGGGAAATCGTGGGAGGATTAGGGAACTCAATTGGAGGGATCCGGCGACTTACCCGACGGAAAAAGGAGGATGAGGAGGAGGGGAAGGACCTCAAGAGGATGATGCGCGTGAGGAGAGGAATGAGATGAGAAAGTTGGGAGGAAGAAGAGGGAGAGAGGGAGGAGAGGAGGGCATAGAAGTACTTGGGGATGATGACCCTCATCCAGCGGCTGCCCGGCGAGCCAAAGCAGAGGAGCGGAGGGGCAGGTCAGCGCAAGGCGGAGGAGGGGATCCCGGACGGGCGATGACGCTGCGGCACGATTGGCAGGCGGTACTGTAATCAGATTACACCGCTGGGCCCTGGACTGTAAGCTATCGCCATAGTAAAGTGGCTCCAGTCCAGAGTGCAGTGGGTAATTTCATTACGGCGCTAGTAGACGCCCCCCTCCCCAGAAGCTCGACCTTCACCGGCACACCGGGCTGCAGCATGTGGGTTGGTGACCCATGGAATGTCATGCTCGGCCTGTCTGTCTGGCTCAGTCCATTTGCCTTTCTGCTCTTTTTTTGCTTCTCTTGGGTAGGGTTGCAGTGCCTCCGTTCGTCCGGATTCATTGGCTGTCAGAAAGATTACAGTTTGGTGGGGGTTGTCGTCCATTCACAGTTGGATCATCGCCATGGACGCTCGGTCAATGGATAGTTTCCCGCGTGAATACCTGGCGGCAACGATGGCTTGCTTTTCTTACATCTTGCACGCTATGTAGCTTAGCTACCATGCACACACTCTCGCTCCAGCATCACTCTCACATCTATACCGAAAATGCATCGGGTAGTTCAGGCGTCGCGTTCTCTTCCTTACCTCGGGTGCTCGGGCTAATTCATGCCTGCCAGAGCTCATGGAGCGTTCCAAGCTCGGGAAAGACGTTTCGTCAAGGTTACCTAGCAACATCGGCCTCTCCTGCCCTGATATCATGTAGCCGTCTGTAAACGAACCAAAACCCAGACCTTCCCCACCGTATCTCCGGCGATAGGCGACGGGGATCTTCATCCAGAAGCTGGCAAGAATCATCCGAGCGAGAGCACGCCAGCCCCCCCAGTCAGTCCAGCCCGGTGTACGTACTTTGTGACCGAGCCATGCATCGTGCCCTCTTTGCACCGATTCAGCCCTCACCCAAATTGCATCTATCAGCTTGGCAGTTTCTGCGATCGTCGCACCATGGGCCATCGATGCGAGGCGCTTCGGTGGATGGTAAGTCCGGGCCAAGCTCATAATTTCATATAATGATTTTACTAAACGATCCCCCCCTCCCCCCCCCCCCCCAAACGTTGCCTATGATCTACCTCGGCCAAGCTGGAACTATTGGCATCCCGCCTGTGCCTAGTAGTTTAAATGACAAGAGAAAAACGCACGTCGGCTATGTAGACTAGCTGTTCTTTGTCCGCTCATCTAGGCTGGCAATTTCCCCATCGAGTAGGGGAAGGGATCAGATTACCCATATAAAAGTGAAACCACGCCGGAGTGGATGGCCGATTCCATCGATAGCCTGGTTTCCACTGGTTCCCATGACCTGGCGTGCAGAAAATCCCACCCGCCGGGACAAGACTTGCCTTCCCTAAATCTCACACCGGGCCTCACATCTCCGGTTCTAGATCTACTTGGTATTGCCCCTGGTGTACCAGTCCCCTTGTCTGATCTTGTGTTTTCATCGGATAATTGGGATTATAATAGGCATGTGATAAGAAAAAAAAAAAATGCTCTTTTCGGCTCTTAGTGCCGAAAGATAGATTGCTACTGGTGGTATGACAATAATTCCGTAGTTAGTGTCAATGGTGAGAACCTTCCCTCCTCCTGGGTTCTAATCTATCTCCTGCGTTCCTTGCTCGAAAAGTTGCGTAGTAATTAAGCGTTGTTAACAGGGCTGTATATATAACGTTGATTGCATCCACCCATCTCCGTTCCCCTCCTGCAGTGTTCCCCTACCTCTTCCGTCTGTCCGTTACCCCGGGCTAAATCCTTATCGCTGCATCTCCCGTCCACGCAAATCCTCCGCCCGGGGTGTCACTGCTCCCTTACCTATCAACTCGGTTGTTCCTCCAATCCTGCATGGACGGGCTAAATTCTTTCCCTGGCTCCCTCTCCTCTACGCACTTCCCTTCAACCGAGTGCTTCTCCTTCGATTTAACCGGGGAGATGCTAGATCTTAGATCGCTATCTCGTCTAGAAGACCCAGTGTAGTGGCTATGAACAGTATAAACGATGGCGTGCTCTGTTGGAATTAGGATATAGCTACTAGTAATTGGCGTCCTGGGCGAGGAGTTAACCCCCGTCTACGGGACCAACTGCCGAGATCTAGGCGTAGATCATTCGGTCTCCAATACCAAAGTGCCGACGTGTACTACGAGCCGAATGTCGAATCAAGATCGAACGTCAATTATAATTGAACTAAGTATGACAAAAGCCCGCGACCACCCGGAGGTCTGTAAACTGAATGCACAGATTTTCAAGGCCTATGAAATACATCTAGTGGGGTGAAATAAAAGGTAGAATGGGCAGCAAATCATGGACAAAACGTAAGGGATGAGAAGGAACATCAAGTAAAGGGGAGAAAAGCCCGGCCAGGTGGAACAGCAAGCCCATCAGCTGACGACACTTTTACAGCTGTCAAGGCTTTACTGTCCTACCCAAGCCCAGCAGTAGATCATCCATCGCTCATGCTATACATACACGGGGCCAAATGAGGTTTCTTCAGAAGAGGATCCAAGGAGAGCGTGACTGACATGCGTCTAGAAAGGGCGGAAACCGGTAGCCTGCGGTGTGATTCCGTTGGCCTGTCCAAACGCCATGGGGCTTGGCGCCGGCGCTGCCGGGCCCTGGGTCAACATCAACCGCGTGCCGCCCAGAATCGGGGTGTTGTCCTCCTCCGTCTTCTGAGTCACTTCGCGCGACTTGCGTTCTTCGTTGTCCTTCTTCAACATCTCGATCGTGCGCGTCTGCTCGCACAAGAAATTGATCATGAAGGGCATGGTGAAGTCGTTAAGACCATGGCGCCACGAAAGCTCGAGAATAACGTCGGGCCGGATGAGGTCGTAGCAGGCATACAGCATGCCAACGTAGCATTCGCGGCTGCCAATATCGACAAACTAGAAGCGGAGTCAGAATATATCCTTGAGCGCGATTAAGTGGAAAGAGAATTGACTCACGTAGCGAAGAAGATCCTCGACAACATCCGACTTGCCGGAGATGGCGGAAGTCTCGATGGCATCCTTGTAGAGCTTGTCTTGCTTGGACAAGGAGATCGACTTCTCCCAGCGCTTGTTGTTACGGTAAATGTTAGCTGCGATCTGGCGGAAGAAGATCAGATCATGCTTCTCCAACCGCTGGGCGAGTGCCACGGCATCGAAGTTGTCGTAGTTATCGACCGAGTCACGGAGGGTCTTGTAATCCTCCTCCTCGATCAACAAGTCGTTGATGGCATCGTTTACGGCCCTCTTGTTCTGGGTTTGGACATTGAGCAGGAACGGCTTGATCAGAGGAATGTTGTCCGAAGCCTGGAAAATGCGCACGACACGGTTGACGTCAATCCGAGCAGTGAGCACCTGTAGCAAGTCGGTGAGGAGCAAAGGTTGTTCTTGCAGATAGAAGTTGAGCGCACGGTAGTAGATTTCCAGGTTGGCCACCTTGACGATGATGTCCTTGAACGAGTGGTGCTCCCAGGCATCGGCAGCACGCTCCATCATTGCCAATGCAGCGTTGTCCCACTCATCATAGTGGCAGTACAAGAAGACCAGCTCTGGCCAGAGACTTGCGTCCTCGCAGGCCCGAATCATCTTTGGGATATTAATGCGAGACCAGAAGAGCTTGAGGTGTTCCATCACCCGGTCGGGGTGGTACTTAGAGAGGGCAATGCCCAATTCGGTGAACATGCCCATATGCGCCCGTTCCAGACCCAGGCCAGCCTCCAGAACCGCAATGAGCTCGTCAAAGTAGCCATTGCGCTCATACTGGCGCACAAGATCCTGAAGCTCTTCCGCGTGAACGATCAGGTTGAGACCGCAAATTTGGGCAAGGCGGAACTCCTTCTTGTTAACACAAGCTTCGTTGACCTGCTTCCAAACCTTAACACTGTTGGCTTTGCGTGCGCATTCCACGGCTGCCTGGTAATCTTCCAGGTGCACCAAGGTCGTTGCCAATTTGGCCCAGTTGGAAATGCTGGTGTAGAAAATCTTGGCAGCCTGGTGGTAGCCCTCCTCATAAGCTTTGTCACCGGAAGCCTCGACATCTGCAACGTTGGTCGTCCGCAGGAAATCCTCGAGCTCCGAAAGCTGATCGAGACGGGCGTAACAGAAAGCAAGACCCGTGTCAATGGCAGGCTCACGCAAGGTCTTACGGGCCATTTTGAGATACTTGACGAGGTCTTCATCCTTGCCAGCATGCGTAGCCGTTTCGATGACCTCGTTGTAGTTCGCGGGATCGCCGGCACGGATATAGGACTCGATGGAGTCGGACACCCGAAGACCATCCAGCTGGGCCTTGGCAACCTTGCTCCACACCTCCGGTAGCTCGACACGCTCCGCAAATTCTTGCGCGCGGTCAATGCTAACAATGTTCTCAACCAAGACGTTGACGGCGGCAATGAAGTTGTTTACCTTCTTGTAGATCTCAAAGGCCTCCTCGTAAAGACCGACCGAAATGCACATCTCGGCGATTTCATCGGGGCTGAACTCGTTGAGCTGATGGATGTAATCCATCAGGCGTCCCTTATCAGCCTTGGCAGCTGTGAGCATGAGCAAGTTCTGCAGACTGCCGTTGTCGCTGAAAGGAGAGGGCTCGAGAATGATCTTCTCAAGCAACTCGATCAGCTCGCCGGGTAGATCAGCTTCGAGGAAAGCCTTGACAGCGATAGACACTTTGTCGGGCTCAGTCGACTCAGGCACAGCGGTCGCAATGACCTGGTCGACAAGTGAACGCCGATGCATGTTGTTCTCGCTGAGAACGAAGGACCAGATCTCCGAATCGGCTCTCTCCACGAGGTAGCGTGCCTGGGCACGGTACATAGCGTTCTCATTGGTGATATTGATCAGTTCGAGATCATTCTGTCCCTTCCGGTAGGCAATGTATGCCAGGTTCGGGTCACGCTTCTCGCAGTACTTTCCAACGGTGAGAGTGTCGTACAGATCGTTCTCCTTAAGGAACTTCTCGGGATTGTTGTTGCTATCAATATAGATCTTCGCGAGAGCGTTGTAGACAGCCTGCTGCTGGTTACCCGTAGCAAGAGTGGCTTCAAGGAAGGGCAACAGCAACTTGAGCCTGTTTCTGCTCTCGACCTCTGAAACGAGTTCATCAATAGGGATCACCGATGGGTCAACAGTAGAGAGGAGATTCTTGATGATGCTCTCTTCGCAATCAACGTCCAGCAGGCCACCAATGACAGCGGGAGCACGCGATGGGTTGACACGCTGTACGTACACCTCGATGGACTTGTACTGTTGGTTCTGGTACAGATAAAGGACCAAATCATGAATGAAGTTGAAACGGTCACAGACGATGATCAGCGGCAGTTGCTCCGTCAGCTTGGCCTCCTTGAGGAAGTTCTTGACCTTATCCGGATTGTAGTAGTTGCTCTCACGGCAAATCCGTTCAACTTCAGTGATCTGGCCCATGGCGGTGGCGGCCTCAATGTACTTGAAGTGGACCTCAGGGTCTTCGCTAAGGTTGACAATGCTGCCAAGGTAATAGTAGAGACCCTCAGCAGTGCGGTACTTCTCGAGCAGGCTGATAAGTTGCTGGGGCCCCAACAAGTCAGAGAACTTGGTGCAGATCTGAACAACCGCTTGCAAGTTCTGGCGAATGTTAACCTGCAACATTGTGTCCATGCAATCAAGAGTCTGCTCAACGGAGAGACGACCGAAATATTCCATCAACCACTCAGGGCTCAGCTTGTCGGTGCGGACGATATTACGCTTGATGGCCACGGGGTCGTCGGTGTTCTCAAGTGCACGTTGGATGAGGCCTGCATTCTCGCAAAGCTGAGAGATACGAGGGCGGTCGTAGTGGGTGAAGATTTCGTTGCCAAGGATGGCATCGGCGACCTGGGGGGCATTGACAAGGTTCATCTCGAGCAAGCGTGTCTGCAGGTGACCATGTTCAGGCTTGTTATCCTTCAGAGCATCCAGTAGGAATGAAGTGGCCTGCTGGATCATGTTCTGGGACAGGAAGACATCTACGACGCGGTCCAGGTCGATGAGAGCACCAGACTCCTCGTTGGCAAGCTGAGTAGCAAACTCAGCACCTTTCTCCGGATTCACACGAACGATGTGTTGCAGGAGCTGGGTGTAATCCGGCTGGTATCCAACCTGTTTCGAATAGCTGAGAATCTTGTCAAACTGACCCGTCTCTGCAAATCCAGCGATAACCTTGTGAGGAACGTTGGCCTGCAAGTAGATAGCCAGGGCGGTGTTCATATCGTATGGTCGAACAATATCACCCAGTTCCTCGGATCCTTCGAGCTTGTTCTCGCGCATCCACTTCTCAAGGAGGTGCTTCCTGTTCTGTTGCAAAACGGGACGGACAAGCTCAACACTCTCATATTTGTTCAAAGAGCCCTTATCCAAAAGCATTCCGAAGTACTGAAGGATGACGGACATCCCCTGTCCGGTCTGGGGAGCATTCTTGAAGCGGTTGATGGTCTCCGGGGTACGCAAAAAGCCACGGGGCGAGTTTGCGGCAATCTTGGCGGCTTCAGAGTAGTTGCCTTGTGTGATGAGGTTGTCGAACTGCTGCTGGTACAGGTGATCCGCACCAGGAAGTCCAGCCTTGGAAGCAAGTTTCACTGCGAGACCAGACATGGCCGGGTTCTCCATCAGGTACTGGACGATAGTATTCTCATCGACACTGACAGACAGAACTTGACCCTTGCGGTTCACGCCGACCAGACCAGCAGAATCGGAATCGGGAGCAGTAGTGAATATCGTTTCGCTAGAGATACGGTTCATGAAGATGCAAGTGCCGGTCTCGAGGTCGTAGAGGTGAATGAAGCCATACTTGGTGACCAGATACACAATGTCGTACTTCCTGGAAACCTGCATAGCAACTGGGAAATCATTCACCGCCTCCTGGGGGAAGTATACCTCGACGGCCTTCTTCTGGAACCTCGGGTTCGGCTCTTGGTGGTCAATTTCAGCGATCTGCAATTTAGCACCGGTCTGTGTTCGAACAGCGAAGGTAAAGAGCTTGTGTTCGAGGGGAGATCCCTCGACACGGATCGAGGCGAAAGCAGCTGCGTGACCCTCGATGAACTGAGAGATCCCACGGTCCTTGGAGTACAACTGCATTGATCCCACCACACGGCCTCCCTGCGAGCTGATTCCGACTACCACCATCCACTTCTCGTCATCATTAACACGGTAGTTGATAATTTGACAACCCTGGAAGCAAGAAAGCGTTAGTATGGATGGAAATTCTCCCAATACCTGGCGATCTTGGTTATACGTACACTGAGGTTAGGAAGCCTATCGAAGACCTTCTGAGGGTTAGTCTGGGTAGGGTCGAAGACATCCCAGTGGAAGACAGAGCTCTCTGTCACCAAGCCCAGGCACTTCTCATTGAACCATTTCCAGTACACAACATCCTCATTCATGACCGACGACTTCAGCTTCTGCTTCGCCGTCAGGTCGAAGATCTGGATTGTGCGCCCTTGGGCCTTGAGAGCAATGATGTTACGGTTCCAGTGCATGATAGCACTATCCGCATTGATCGGGCGCTTGATGACTTCATTGTTGTTCTTCAGGTTAATGATGATAACTTGCGGCTTGTCCTCCTCGGTGAGCTTTTGCCGGACACACACGAAGTTGTCTGATTCTAGGGTCTGTACGGAAGCGACACGATCATTAGCGCTATCACGTGGAAAGTGAAGATGGGGTGAAAGAGTATAGAGAGGCACTACTCACACATGAGTTGAATCCAATCGATGCCGGCTAAAATGAATAAGACGTAAGTGAGAGGTTCCTCTACAGGAGGGGGGGACAAGCGGGCGCGTCCCCGGGTTGGGCGTGAAGGCCATCGCCCGATTGAGCGTCAACACATACCGCAATTTCGGCATTCGTGAGCTAAAGAAGATGAAGATACAATGGTCAGTTCCTATATCGCAGGCAATTCGAAGACGAAGTGTTGATGGGACTCACATTAAGAAGCTCCGTAAACTTGATCGGTAGAGGAGCCATATTTACTTAAGGCCGCAGGACGACCTCATCCACCCAACAAAAACGCCACGCAAAAGATTCCGCCGGATAGCAAAGGAAAGGAGAAGAAGAAGAAGAAATTGAGGGTATGAGTAAGAGAAGAGAAGGTGAGAGAGGGAAGGAGAAGGTAAAGTACGTCAAATAGGGATTAGGGAATGGGAAGGCGAGACTGGGGAAGCGGAAAGTGACCTCAGGAGGCCGGCGCGGGCGACGTTGCTGAGGTGTCGCTTATGGGGCTCTCGTCACGTGCAGCCACCAGGGGTACCAGCCGGTGCCTGGGCCCAACGGGTTTGTTTGAGACGGTCTGTGAAGTGAGAAACTCTCAGTGGCGTTATATTTAGATTGAGACTAAGGTCGGCTGGAAGATCGATGCGTTTGTTCGGTGTCTGGTGGGTGCTTGCTTTTTTTTCTCCGAGCTGTACACGTGGGGGCATCAAGCCTTGACTTGTATACAGGTGGCCTTCTCTACCATTCTATAGGGAGCGTAACAAATGTATGGCAGGTTATGAAGGCAGTCACTACTTTTCCTGGGAATTGAAAATTATGAGAATTGACTCGGTAAGCTAGCTCACTTGAATTCAATATGAGCTGCATGCATACATACATATGTGGGTGGATCTCAATTTCACATTACTTTCCCTTTCTCCAGTTCTAGACAAAGGGGCGTTCCGTATAGCAATCCGCCATTGGTGTTAGTCTTTCCAGACTGATCACTTCCTGAACTAATATTCATCATATTATTCACGGCATCAACCCGGCCAAAGAAATTGAAATTGGTGTTGCCCGGCAGTGAAAGCAACAGCCAATTCTATTCTCTCACACGTACAATCTCCCACCATTCCTGACTTCGTACGGGCTGCATCGATAGCCTCTTCTACTCAATCACTTGTCAGCGTGGCCCGGATTGATGGGATGACTAGATCAGGTCATCAGGCAAGGAATTGACCTACTTGTGAACAAATTTGGCCATGGCCCGCTTGTCTGTAGGCTTCTATCGGCTTTGATATGACTCGAATTGTAGCTGTTCCTAACAGATATGTTTCGCCTTTAGGACAGAAGCCCTATATGAACTCGTTTAATGACTTTACTCTACAGAACCATGATATAATTGATTAACAGCAGAACTAGTACAATAATGTCAATCCATCTGACGGATGGAATATTGCGGGCAAATTCATGTAGGCTGAGAGTTGTTTGGCATAATCACTTTGTTGGTATGTCGGCGGTACGTACCGCGTATTCTAAACCTCCGGATACTCCGACACCCACACAATGACGTCAGGTATGGTGACACCGAGCACTTGGTATTCCACTACATCAGGGTGCTAAAGACGTACACCAGGACGTCTATCTGCTCTCGACAACTGTATGAGCTTGATCAAGAATATATCATAGTCATAGCGCCTCAATTCTATGTTGATGTAATGTCATTTCGGCCAGTTGAACTTACGAGCCATCAATCTTTCACATTCTAGTCAATATATATAAACGAGGTCTACCATCCACTTCTACCAACTTGTATAATCTTCACTAAAACTGATGAAGCCAGCATTAACATAGAATCTCACCTCACAAATGTTGACTGTAAACTACCAGCCACAGCCTCCATATTCATTCCATTTAGTACTTGAGTAGAAATTCGATAAAGCAAGGAGGCCGACTCCGGGGAACCGAATGAGCCGGGTACCTACATCGGCACATCCTAGCAGGCAAGGAATCCACTAGATACTATGCTAATTGAATTCAAAACACGCCAAACTCAATGTGAGACACAAAATCAAAGTTACATAGTTCCATCATGCATCATGCACCGTTTTGCATTCGCCATCTAGCTAGATATGCAATGACGCGTCACTTGATTGTTGCTATTTTCAGTAACCCACTGTCTACAATACAACATCAAATGTATCTGGTGGGTAAACTATTTTTTTTTCGATCACTTCTATACTATGATATGGACTGCAGATTGAACCTAATGCTACCGAGCCGGACTACTACTACAGACGCTGTAGTGCTTTGCGACATTCTTGCCGTTTTATTTGCAGGGTGGGCTTTCTGATCCGCACCCGTCAAGTCGAGTCACTTGAAGTCACTTTTGATTGGGATATCGCTACTACAGGCTTATCTCCTCTGGTAAAAGACGTAGGTATAAAAATTCATGAAGAAAACACAAGCGTTATCATGCAACTAGTTTAAACATAAACCCTAGACATGAAACAGGATAATACATCGCTTAGTGGTGGAACAAGCGAGTGCCCTGCTCGACGAACACAATGCCAAGCTTCTCCGAAGTCTCGAAGACGGCGCTGTCGTTCTGGCTACCGCTGGGGGCGGCGATGTACTTGACACCAGAGCGGGCAGCACGGAAGACGTTGTCAATGAAGGGGAACTGCGTCATTGAGGTCAGTAAGCGTCACGCATAGTATTGGAAGCAGACTTACGAAAGCATCCGAGGAGACAACAACATCTCCCAGGTTCTTGAGCCAAGCGTCGCGCTCTTCCTGGGTGAAGGGAGCGGGAACTTCCTCGAAGACACGCTCGTACTCGGCCTTCTCAGCATCGGTACGAGGGGTCTGTCCGGAGCAGAGCAAATCAATGGCGTTGCTCTTGTCGGGGCGCTTGGTGCCCTGCTTCCACTTGATGTTGAGCACACGGTCGTGGAAGCGCATCCACCAGTTGTCTGCCTTGTCACCGGCCAGACGAGTGCAGTGGATACGGCTCTGCTGGCCAGCACCGAGACCGACAATTTGGCCATTCAGAGCGTAGCACACAGAGTTCGACTGAGTGTACTTGAGGGCAATGGTTGCCACGGTAAGGTCCCGCAGAGCACTCTCGGGAAGAGCCTTCAGGTCCTTGGGGGTGATGACGGTGTTGAAGGTCTTCTGGGGGGTGATCACAATGTCGTTGCGGTGCTGGGTGAGCTGAACACCGTACAGAGTACGGGTCTCCTCCGCAGCAGGCACGTAGTTCTCATCCATCTGCAGGACAAGGTACTTACCACCCTTCTTCTTGGAAAGGATCTGCAGAGCCTCAGGAGTGTAGCCGGCGGCGATGACACCGTCGGAGACCTCGCGGGAGATGATCTTAGCAGTGGGGACGTCAACAACGTCGCTGAGGGCGAGAATGTCACCGAAGCTGGACATACGGTCGGCACCACGGGCACGTGCGTAGGCCTGAGCCAGACCGGAAGACTCAATGCCAGCAATGTCATCGACCATGTAGACCTTACGCTCCTTCTCGCTCAAGGGCACACCGACGGCAGCACCGGCCGGCGACACGTGCTTGAAGCTGGCCGCAGCCGGCAGGCCGAGGGCCTGCTTGAGTTCCTTGACGAGAGCCCAAGCGTTGAGAGCATCAAGCAGGTTGACGTAGCCAGGGGCTCCGTTCAGGGCCTTGAAAGGAAGCTTGCCTTGAGTCATGAAAGCAGAAGCGGGCTTCTGGTGGGGGTTGGTGCCGTAGCGGAGAGGCATGTACTGCTCGCCGTTTCCTGCATACTGCTTGCGGAAGAAACCGGAGATAGCAGTGTCGTAGTCGGCGGTGTGCTCAAAAGCCTTGAGAGCGTAGGACTTGCGGCTGGCGTCGGTAATCTCACCGGCTTCCAGCTCCTTGAGGAATTCAGGGTAGTCCTGGGGGTCCGAGAGGATGGTAACGCGGGAGTGGTTCTTGGCAGCAGCACGGAGGAGGGTGACTCCGCCAATGTCGATCTCCTCAACAGCCTCCTCGATGGTGACGTTCACCTTGTTGACGGTCTCCTTGAAGGGGTACAGGTTGCAGACCACGAAGTCCACCTTGGCAATGTTCTGGTCGGCCAGATCCTTCTCGTCAGACTCGATATCACGGGCAAGGATACCACCGTGGACAGCGGGGTGAAGAGTCTTGACACGGCCACCGAGCATCTCCGGGGCATGGGTGATGGCGGAGACATCTCTGATCGACCATCAGTTTTGAGGTCTTGAGAGACCCAGTCATGACCATAGCAATATGGTGACTCACTCAACGGGGAATCCCGCCTCCCGAATCAATCTCGCGGTACCACCAGAGGCGAGCAACCGGACATTGTGCTTGACGAGGCCCTTGGCCAGGTCAAGCAGCCCGGTCTTGTCGTAAACGGAAAGGATGGCTATAGATGGGATTTGAAGAATGCAATTAGCCCCAGATACTCTGGATTCTCGCAAGTAACAGAAATGCCAAATTGTGGGGACAGGTATCGGACCAAGTCCACTACTTGACAGGTCTCGAAAAGTACCCGATCAAGAAAAAGAATTGAAGACGGGAGACAAGAAATATAATTGACTTACCTGACTTTTGTTGAGACATCCTGAGATACTGACAGTGAAGAGGTCACTAGAGCAGAGAAGCACAGAGTCAGGAATGATGAAGAGGGAAAAATTGTTCAGGTCGAATAAAAAGGCCCCCCCCCCCCACAGCCCCTCCGGGACGATCAACTGGGAGCTCCGCACACAGAGCACGAGCAACATCAAGAACAAGGCAAAGAAAACGTTAAGGTACGTACCTGGAAATGAGAGGAAATGGGGGGTTATAATGGCCTCCAGGTTTGTTATGTTATCGTGGAGACCGGGGGTTGATCAATGGCAGAGATAATATAATTTTAAAAACCTTTGCGACTGATCACAGGCAAGGTCGATTGAAGTTCCCTCAATTTCTCCTCGATGTCCCGCCGCGGGGTCCTTCGCCGCTTTCGGACCTGGCGGGTGACCAAGATACTATCGATTACTAACCGCCATCTGTCGTAGCTCCAAACCCGCGGGAAAGACGCCAGACGGACCTGTGGCAGGTGCTTACCCTATTAGGATTAGCATTGACGTCGGCTATTTATGCACAATGTGCTTATTAATACAAATATGCACAAATAACGGTAATCACGTGCAGTCACATGATCTACGCACAGGCCACAAACAATCCACTACAAAAGCCTTGCTCGGCCGCTTCGCTTTGAATTTTTTTTTTTCTTTTCTTCTACATGAACAACGCAAAATCAACATTCTTCAAAAAGCGTTCCTGCGAGGATATCTTTCCCTAAGGGGTCTGTATAGCCGATGAAGTACGGAAATCGTCATACAGAATGGAGAGAAACTGCCTCTGGCAGAGTATCGATCTTGGGTGCAGTGTCTGACTTGAACTTACGTTCGGTGGAAGGGACTGCAATGATTGATTCTACAATCTCTGCTTAATATCTAAACTGATCCATATTTTCACTTCGTGTAAACGGAGTTCGTAGTCGATTTTCATAATCTCGTCGCCATGGCTTTTGGCCCAACGGATCATCTATCTAGTAACAGACTTGTCTCTGAGAAACTGCACGTGGCCAAAGGAAGGAGAATTTTTGCATTAAGAAAGTGGAGTACTAGGGTATACCAAGACCCCGGTATCAATTAAATATGTTGGGATGAGAAGGGGTACGGTCCTGTTCTCGCGTCACTTTAGCGACTCGCGCTGGGCTCCAATGGCAAGCTGCCGGCCAATGTTTCCAAAGCAGACGCATGCGCAGAAAAGGACGCTGGCAACCCAGGTCCTTACTGCTATGCTTTCCTGTGACATCTCAACAGCCAGCCCATATCCCCATCCGGTGACGTCGAATTTGCTTGCTGCAAAAGCCGAAGTCTCTGCAGACGGAATCAAGTCAGGCTTGAGTCCCAGTACTATTCCCATACCGGCCAATCCAACAACGGTTGACAAAACGAAACCGGTCCGTGTGCGGTCGATGAGGTACCATAGGACGGGGTTCACGAGCGCGAGGGTCAGTGATGCTTGAGTTGTGGACTCCCAGGGTAGTCGGCGCTGTAAGATACAGAGCCGGATTAGTATTGAAGCAATAAACGCTGGGTGCTGGATTTTTGCTTACCATGGCAAATGCAATTCCCACAAACGCGCCAACGCTGCGAACCACTGAAACCCACGAGAGAGTACGGTCTGCAGTCTCGGGGTCGCTCGACCCTTTTGCCTGCTTAGGGCTGCCAATAATTTCATCCGAAAACTGATCGAACCAAGGAAGAATGTTGCCCAAAACGACGCCGGCCACACCCCAGAAAGCAAGATACTGCCATGATCCGTAGTAGTGTGTATTCTCCAACTTCACCGGCGTGATCCAATGATTCTCATGCAAGTGAATTGTGATGACACCATAGACAACGCCAAAGCCCAAGAGGAAGGCGCTCTTCAGCGCCTGCGGAAGGATGACGCCCCGAAACAGGCCGTGGCTAAGCCGTGATCGTGTCCGCTGAAGTTTGCCTGGAGCTGGAGCTGGAGCTTCAGGCTGGATTCTCGGGCTTCCTGATTGAGGCGTATGGGCTTCCGTCCCCCAGGGACTCGAGTCGTCACGAGAGCTGTCAAATGCAGTGGGAGAGTAAATGCCATACAGCGTCGAAGAGGTCAAGTTCATGATCGAAGCATTGCGGCTGACACTGGTAGAGCCGGCATCTTTAGGGGCGAGCAGGTCCGGGTTGGAGGGTTCCACTGGAGTAGAGGGTTCTTCAGGCGTGAGATCGAACACACGTCGCGGACGCGGGCGAAGGATCGTAGGCTCGTCAGACATGCTAGGCGGGATGCTGGTTCCAGATATTCAAGGGAGGGGATGAAGGGAGAGGGGAGCTGTAGAAGAAACAGCGAGAGGCGTGAAGGGGGCAGTGGTTATTTGACTCAGGCGCGGGAAATCTTCAACTCGACACTGTAATCAGATATCGTGATCCACCGGCTCCAGCAACATCAGCCGTCAGCCCACCCGCGGTTAAATATCGGTAGGTCGACTCCTTTCGCACAATTGTCCTGTCTGCGTGAAGGAGCGTGTCCGAGGTGGGGGAGAAGGCGAGAGGAGAAGGGAAAGGCCAGAGCGTTGCTGGAGCTGCAAGCACACAGACAGCCAAATAATAGTAAAGGGGAGGCTGGAGGCAGATCTGTTCGTGCCAGCGGCCTAGTGGAGCAACACTACCGGCAGTAACTGGGGGTGCAAGATTTGCGGCGGATCGGCAGAGGACACTCTAAGGGGGAAAGGAATTGAGAACCACTTAATGGGGAAAATGAATGGCAATTGCTTTGGAATAATATATGGAAAAAGCTAGTAATGGATGGTGTGACCCTGTGTAGTAAGAATAATTAAAATAAAAAATGCAAAGTGGTGCAGAGCCAGGAAACCCTGAACTATCCGGAGCAGTGAGGATGCAAGAGAGGCCGAAGGAATGTTGGGGGAAGCCATACTCCGTAATGAGCAGCTCATCCTGCGATCACATGTAAAACAGTCTTAGCTCCACCACCTCCAGCTGCCGCCACGAAAAGGAACCCGCCAAAACACTCTCGTCCCAACCGATTTCATGATGACAAGAAGAGTCCGTCAGAGTCATACTCTGTCTCTGCGCACTCTCTGAAAACTTTTGGCTGAATTTTATCATCTGTCTGGTCAGCACAGTATAGGGATGTGGCCTAGGGTACCAGTATGCCGTATGACCCTGGCTCAACCTCACATTTCGGAAATCCCCTCGTCGCCCTTGCTTCTCTAGCACATGTAAATTCGGGAAGAGATCGAGTCGGAGAAAATCCACAATGTCATGGTTGCTAATCCTTGACTCAGGGACGTCAACTCACCCAACTAAAGAGCAGCTTCCACGTCACGACCTCCTCCTTCCCCTCGAGCTTGTGCACCGACTATTACACCAAGTGTGTCACCGTAGTTTCACCCTGCATTGGAAATCATACCTCCAATGATATCTCCTCTTGGACGTGTCTATCATTAGTAGTGATGCCATTCAGAGCTGTCTTGGGCGGATGATACTTGTTCTAATACGACCGTCCCCGCTACTTATGCAGCTTAACATGTACACCCCGCACGATATTATACTGGGCTGAGCTTGGCCATAGTTATCTGGACGCAAGATCACGTTCCAACTAGTGTACAGTAGACGTCAGTATCAGTATTAGTGAAACCGCTGACTACCCTTCTTAATAATACAACCATGATGTACTGTCAGAGTAAGCCGAACGTGCAGAGCACTCTCTATATATACTTCAGAGTGAACATAAGAAAAGTGTTATGGGGGGTCCGGAAACCGAGGCAGAGCAACACCCACTATAAGGCGTGGAATACGGAGGTTAGAATCTAGTATGTTACTACAAGTAATCGTACTGTTCAGAACGTGGGAAGTGTTGCGAGTAACTTCTAGCAACCAGAAAGACTCCCTGTAGGTGCGGCGCTTACATTTCCATGGCGACGCAATTTCATGAATAATTCTACGCAAATAGTAGCCCTCTGTCTGAACAAGGAGTTGAGACAGACTTTCAGCTTGAATGGGAAAGCCAGGACTATCGAAGACGAACAGGTTTCGAGCTAATAATAGTAACATAATGTATTGTATCAAGCTAGTCTCAATCCCCGTGGGTTTAATAAGTGCAAAAGGAAATACAGAAAAGAGAGGGGAACAGAATACAACATATGAAGGGACACATTGAAAAAGCGTTGCCAAATTAGATACGGCACATTAGACATAAGAAATGGATGTAGTTGATAGAGCAACCAAACCGCAAGGCGAATTAATAAGCTCCATGGCGGTTGCTGCGTAGCCCACAAACATATGGCTTATTTATCTTCCATAACCTCATCTTTCATATCTTCTCGTTCTGCTGTCTCGCCGCCAGCTTCAGTGGCTGGCTCGGCACCAGCGACCGAAGAAGTCTCACTGGCAGCATATCCGTTTCCACCTTCCATGGTAGAGGAATTATCATCACCATCGGCTTCCCCTTCTCCCTCATCGAGATCATCGTCGTCGGCTTCTTCGTCGTTCTCATCGGACGAGAGTGCCTCACCCTCCTCATCTGGATCACCTCCGTCGCCAATAAAGCTGTCCTCATAGCCAAGTTCGGCAGGGTGAGATGTACGAGCTTTGCGTGTCGTACCGACATCTTCCTCTCCACTTCCTTCTCCTAGAATCTCACGGTCGATATCGTCAAGTCCTTCCTCGCCTTCGATGTCTCCGTCTTCATCGCCCATCTGGGCCGATCCAGGCATCGGGGAGAGTTCCTGATCCCGGGATGGCACTTCGAGACCATCCTTAGTGGCATCGGGGTTGGCTGTCTCACCATCTCCAGCATCACGTTGAGCACGGCTCCTGTTAGCTTTAGAACGCGATGTCGATGCGCCTTGCTCCTTGGACTCTGTAGCCGAGGCACCAGATGCTGCCCCAGCAAGCTTGCGTTTAGCATTGCGCGCAGCGCGGGCTCTGCTACGGGCCGAAGACGGGACGCGCCCAGCAAGATCTGAGGAGTTTTCCATGGCCAATCTGATCTCTCTTGCCTTCTGACGTTGCTCTCTTTCCTTCTTGCGGTCACGTTTCGGGCCGTTGGCATCATCATAATCCCATCGGTCCAAGCGCCTGGCCGCCTTGCGAATGACAGACAGGTAGTAGCTGGCGCATTCACCAAAATCTTCCTCTTCCTCCGGCTTTGGAATAAGCCCGCCTTTGCCCCACGATCTCTCCTCATCGTCCGTATCATAATCATCAGGCAGGGTTGATAATAGACGACCGTGACGGACGAGCGGTAGCTCGCTCTCTCGATTCGCACGCAAGACACGATATGCCTCATTCTTCCGCTTGGCTAGAAGATATTCAATTCGCTGTCGCCGATTTTGCTCAACAGCGAGCTGGTGCTGCGTAAGGGGCCGGGGACGGCGAGAAGAAGACTGCTGAGGTAAGGTAGGATCTGCGACGAACCGGTTTAGAATGGGATGGCCAGAGCCTGGAGGAGCTGGAGAAGCAGCGTCAGGTGTGTTTTCCATCTTGGTTCTTAAGATGAGACGCTGCTGACCAACAGAACGGTTGAGGGAAGAATCCCGCTTAGGTCTCTTGTAACGAGACCTGGCAGACTGTCCAGGAGTTTGATAATCATCCTCATCATCCTGCGGATAGCGCTTGGAAGAGGGATGTAGGGGGGTTGACATAGTAGAACCGCGGCCATCGCCTCGACCTATGATAATCAGATTAGTAAACTGGGAGGCCTGAGAATTTTCCTGGACAGACTTACCTGAAACATCTCCCGAGCCATCTTCCTCATAGCCAAAGTCTGGCAAACCTACCACGAAATGTCAGTCAAAGAAGGATATGATATTTTGATCTCAGAAACGTACCCTTCTTGGAGCGTTTGGTCACTCTAGGAATCGGTTCATCTTCCTCCAGAATACCTGCGGATGGTGTCAATGATTGCACGAATAGAACTCTAAGAAAGGTCTGTGAAACTGACGTTTGCGTTCCAAGCGCTTAGCCTCTCCATATTCAATCTCAGACTGAGTATCAACATTTTCCTCGTTTGCTTGTTCCTCGGTAAGGCTTTCAAATTGAGGCACCTTGATGGGCAAGCCCCCGGTTCCTTCACCGTCCAGGCCGGGTCCAAACGGATTGTTGCGTGCGGCTTCGGCGCTGAAATCACTTTCCAGGTACCACCACATCAACCATAGGAATGCCTTTGCACGACTCTTGCTGCTCAATGTGCCCCGCATGACGAGGTCAAAGAAGTCGCGTGGAGGGAAGAAGTGCATTTCAGATACCTTGGGCGCGTATTGTGCCAGAACGAAAATGAGGTTTACCGGGTTGGTGCGAGGAATTGCATGGCGCCTGATTCTTTCTAGTGTATTTGGCTGGTCGACGTCTTCCGAAGCACCCTTGAGAATGGATTTGAGACGAGGGGCGTCTTGGAGCTGCTTGTAGGCGTTTGGGTCTTGGTGAGCTTGTAGCGAAGGAATGGAGTGATAGGTCCGCAGTTGGGCACGCATCTCAGGAAAGACTGGTCCATATCAGTAAACGACGAAGAAAAGCAGAGAGAATGCCTGTGAGCTGAAGGTGGATGGAGGACATACAGTTGAGCGTGGTATTCATCCTTCCGAAATTGACCAGCAAGCAAACCATAGCCATGCTGATAGCTGCTTGTTTATCGTTCTGAAGTTTGTCCTTCAAGATCTTGCTCGTCTTGCTACTCCTAGCCATAGCGTCGATGTAGATGTCCGCAAAATCCAGGTTCTTCTCTCCATCTGGCCAACGGGTAAAGACCTTAGTCTGGTCTTCGAAGACGAGCTTGAGGAACTGGTACTGGATGTCCTTGCGCCACAGCGGAATGCCGTCTTCCTTCTTGAGATGTCGAATCTTATTTCCGGAGTAGACAGACCCGATAGTGCCGTTCGCCTGACGCCTGATACCGACGGTCATGTTGTGAGTTTGCTGCTCATCTTGCGGCTCGGATTGCGCAAACGACTCGTCCGCGGCGGTGCTTTCAACCTCAGCCATCTCGGAAGTCGCGTGGTTTCACGAAACAATGGTCTTTCGTATGGATGTAATAATATGGAGCCCTCAAGACCGCAACGTAAGGATCCGTTCTCGGCGTGTCCTGAGAGCGGTAGCCGCGCAGGGGGGCAGCGATTGATGGGATAGTTAGCTCAAGGACGACGCAATGGATGAACGAGTGGAAGAGTGGTCGCCCAGTGGGTGATAGAAGGTAGGGGGATAATGAGATGAAAAAGCTGGGAAAGTCTGACGCGGATGGAAGATTGAGAAAGAGGGAAGAAATTGGGAGGTGGGCAGGGAACGTGATCCTGGACGATCCGTGACTTTCTTCTTTCTCCCTTGGCTTGATCTCCGATCGTGCGCGGGAGTGACTAAGGCAGCCTGTATGTAACTATAGTTAACTAGTTAAGTAAATAACACGCGCTTGGAACCCGATCATTCGCATGAGCAGTTCCGTCAGTATTTATTACTTTATCCAGGCATTCCCTTCCTGATAGGATCATGGTGGAAGACTTCTACACTTCACTCCATCAAACAGCTGGTCTGTCGATATAGGCTCAGTGCAAACAAGACCCGCCTCACCACAACCATCATGCCATCACCATTCACCATTAGACATTGGATTGGACTGATTGAACACCTTTCCAAGATGGGTGTGAAAGCATTATGGTAGAGAATACTCTGACACGAAGCAAGATTTAGGTAACCTATACATAATGACTGATGTGTGCCTACGTAAATTCAAACCAAGATGCAGAGGGAATAATGCAACCAGGTGGACATTATCATTTCAGTCACAACATAAACGAGCTTAAGACTTTTTTTACTTAAAACAGAGAATAGCTAGCTCCCTTATTTCTGAGACGCGCGGTCTCCGTAAGCAAGGCCGTCTTCGGCATTAACCGTTGAGCCCAAACTGCTACTGACATGATATAATGATACCCACAAATAGCGCCAGCAAAGCAGCTTCCCATCCTCCACGGATCCGAGATATGAACCAGAAAAAGAAGATCCCATTCGATGTCAGCCTCCACGGACCCCAGTGCAGAGAATATTTTTGTGGACACAGCAGCTCGAGCCAACGCCATACACAATGCAATGAAGAAACCTATCTCTATCACCCGCATTCCCATTTTTGTAACCCATCGTTCCTTGAAGTCGTGCAAAAAGATCAATGCTTGCCGAAAGACGTCACAGCCACACAGACCTTGATGTCTCTCCAACTCCGGTGCGAATGCTTAACACAGCTTGGAGTAGTAAAGCATAATCTCAAGCAAAGCACGAAACAACAACACGGATGGAAAAAGAAAACGGAATAAGAGAAACCCCGCCGTGAGAAACCGAAACTGTAAGAAATCTATTCGCGAGACACGGTCGATGCAGCTGCCTGGCACCAAGCAGGGAAAAATCATAAAAAGCACTTTTCTGAACACGAAAAGCCGGCACCCCCGCTCGGCACGCGTCGTTCAAGCGGATCTCCGTATGGCCGCCTGAGAACAAAAAGGGTATCTGATGAAGCGGTCGCAGGAGAAAGACAACGCATTCTATGATATCCATGCAATGCCGACCCGAATGCTCTCGATTATAAACGGGTATAACCACGAGCAGCGAGATAAGGAGATCGGACCACATCGAAACCCATGTCTAAAACAAAACGATGAAATAGGCAACATTGATAAAATGCTCAGCAGCAGAAAAAAACACCTGCACATAGGAGAATAACGAAATAGAAAAGACAACAAGCAGAGAAAAACAGATTCTTAGAACGCATCTAAGGTTATGTCGTGGCGGTCATGACAAAGCCGGCCCTGAGGGAGAGAGAGAAAAATAGGGATGAGAAGAAAGAGAAAAAGAACTCAGGACTCGTTCTGATCGTATCCGTCAAAGGAGAGGCAAATGAAGAAAAAGAAGCCAATCAGACCCGACGGCCTCGTCAGAGACCACAACTTCCCCTAGTGATTAATTTACCACCAGGAAGAAGGTCCAGTAGGGCCGGAGGGGTTGCCGTAGCCACCACCGTAGCTGCCGCCGCCGCCGCCGCCGCCATAGCCACCACCGCCTCCATAGGAGGGAGGGGCGCCATAGCTGCTGCCGCCGCCACCATAGCTGCCGCCAGGTGCACCGTAGCTGCTGCCGCCAAAGGAGGGAGGACCGCCCATACCACCACCCACGCGACGCATGTCACGGGTAGCGTTGGCGCCACGACCACGACCACCACGGCCGCCACGACCACCATAGCCGCTGCCCTCACGAGCAATGCTCTCGAGGAACGAGGGGACCTCCTGGTGAGCCTCCTTCAGAAGATCGATCAGGTCGCGGACAACACCCCGGTTGCCACGGTTGAAGAAAGCAGTGGCGATACCAGTGTTACCGGCACGACCAGTACGACCAATACGGTGAACATAGTCATCAATGTCGGTGGGCAAGTCGTAGTTGATGACGTGGGTGACATTGGGGATATCGAGACCACGAGCAGCAACAGCAGTGGCAACAAGGATAGGGCAACGGCCAGAGCGGAACATTTCCAAAGCACGCTCACGCTCACGCTGGGTACGATCACCGTGAATAGCGGTGGCGGGGAAACGCTGGTTAAGAAGGAAGTCGGACAGAGAATCGGCCATACGCTTAGTCTCGACGAAGATGAGGGTGAGGCCGCTAGTGCCGTGGGTGTGGAGGATATCCAAGAGGACGGAGCGCTTGTCGTGGTCTTCGACATATTCAACCTTCTGGGTGATGTTCTCAGAGGTAGATCCGACACGGCCGACAGACAGGAAGACGTAGTCCTTCAAGAAGTCGCGAGCCAGCATCTGGATGTCACGGGGGAAAGTGGCCGAAAACATCAGCGTCTGGCGGTCATTCACGTGGGGCATATCCTCGCCTTCCACGATGCGGCGAATCTGGGGCTCGAAACCCATGTCCAACATACGATCGGCCTCATCCAGGATCAGGTACTTGATGTTGACCAGAGAGATGCGGCCACGCTCGATAAGATCGACAAGACGACCAGGGGTAGCGACCAGAAGATCACATCCGCGCTCAATTTGGCGGAGCTGGGAACCGATATCGGCACCACCGTACACAACGCAAGGGCGGACCCAGGAGCGGTAGGCGAACTTACGGGCCTCGTCGAAAATCTGGGAAACAAGCTCACGGGTGGGGGCCAGAATGAGGGAGGTCGGGTACGCCTTGCGTTGACGTCCGTAACCGAATTGACCGCCAGCCTGGGCAGGCGCAGCGGAAGGACCGTTCTGATAAGCCTGAGACAAAATAGGGAAGAGGAAACCACCAGTCTTTCCGGAACCAGTCTGGGCGCAAGCCATCAAATCGCGGCCGTTCATGACAATGGGGATAGAGTACTTCTGGACGGGGGTGGGAGTCTGGTAGTGGGCGAGCTTGATGTTCTCGATCAGGTGGTCATCCAGGGGCGGGTTGGTGAAGGCGTTGACCGGCTCCGGGACATCGTGACCAGAGGCCTCCACGGGAATGTCGTCGTAATTGGCGAAGTTGATACCGGTGTTCTGCTTGGTGGGATCGTTGGGAAGACCGAAAAGCTCGCGTTCGAGACGGGGATTGGCAGGACCGGGAATGTGCTTGCCGTCACGCCACTGGCCATCTCCAGAGCCTCGGGCAGAACCACCTCCACTTCCTCCATAAGAGCCTCCGTGACCTGGGTGTCCGTAAGCATTTGGATTAAAGGGCCGGCGAGCTTCGTGAGGGCTCCAGCTAGTGTTACCATTGGGACCGCGAGGGCTGAAATCGGGGGCGTTGGCGTTGGCCCACTGACCACCGCGAGGGCCGCCTCTGCAAGATCATGCCAGTTAGTCACTACACACAACGCGAAATGGGACACGCCCGTGATGCAAGATCACATACCTAGGACCACCCCAGGAGTTGCCAGGGCCAGCGGCAGGACCGGGGGGAGGGGCAGCGGCAGCACCGTCCATGTTTCCACCCATCTGGCGTCCGCGAAGATGGGGAGGGATGTAAGCGGCGCGACCCGTGTTGGGGGCAGCGGCAGGAGCGTGCTGAGACTCGTTGAGGGAAAGGTTTCCCATCTTCAAGCTGTCGGCCATATTTGCGGTATTTCGAACTGTGGACACCGAAGACAGATGAGCAAAATGCGTTGGATGTCGTTGGAAGGAGCCGGCACAGAAGGAGAAGAAAAAAAACGTACTATGCTGGTAGTTGAACAAAGCGATTTTTCAGCGGATGTTGTCCTTGCGGGCGAACACTGCAAATTTCTTTTCTTCTGTACAGGACAAAAGGAAAGAAAATGAAAAAGTGAAGTAAAAAGTCCCCGCGTCTCTATCGAGTGGCAATACACAGGGGATCAATAAGAGTAACACAGTGCGAAAAAGAGGAACAGGGTAAAGAAAGACCTTGGGGAGGAATACTAAACGAAGAACAAGACGATCTCCCAGATCTAACCTCTATTACGGTGTAGAAAGAGAGAAGAAAAAAAGGGGGGAAGGGGAAGAGAATAGGATATGATGTGGAGATATTGGAGAAAAAAAAATTGAAACCAGACTGAATTAGGAGGGGAGGTTTAGAGGGGATGGGAGGAAAAGAAGTAGGGAAGAGGAAGAAGGTTTGTGGGACGGAGAACGGGGAGGAGAGGCAAAGACGATGACTACGAAACTAAGGGAATAATGCACTGGCAGTGGTTGGCAGGCCTGCGCACTGGGAAGGTTTTGCTTGCTTATTGGCAGCCCGGCGATGGGATTATTGGGGACGGTCCGGGTGAGAAAAAAAGGTTCAGCGTGCAAAAAAGAAGCGAAGGGAAGCAGCAGCAGGAGGGCAAGCCGGCCAGCGCAGGCCAAACGGCCATTGCACCAAACAGGAAGGGGGAATGGGAAAAATCCAGAAAAAATTCTAAAAAGGCTAAACGAAACAGAGTGGCGGCATAGTTGGTTCTGGCGGTTCTGCCTGTGTTGCCAGATGATGATGGGCTGGGCCCTGTCTATTTTGGCCCTGGTGTACCTCCGTCACTACTCACTTGCTGAAAGTTCCTTCTCGCGCTGTCTCTGCTTGTCCCCTTTGGTCAACCGGATCAAGAACAATTCATGGATCAAAAAGGGTAAAACTCTGATCAAGATCAAGGATCTTCCCGCATTGAAACGCTGTCGATTCGACTAGAAGCCATAATACATTTTCTATCTGGAACTTTTGGCCAGCTGCAAGATCCTAGGGTTGTTGGCCGAAATCCCACATTCTATACTATCTAGGGTACTAGTAGCAGCGACTTGTTCACCAGTTGATCCGGTTTGAGCCAATCTGACGAGGTCTTAAAAAACTCTGCCTTTTGCCTCAGGCTCGCCTCCCCCCGTAGATACTGTCACGGCCACGTGATTTACCCTCTCCAGCCAAGCGCATCCTTACTTGGCAGCCCGGCCATGGCGATGTATACTTCGCCTCCGGCGTCTTCCTTTTTTACAGTGTCAACGTCGTCGCTGTATCGTGGAAAACTGATCGGCTTCTGCGCCCTGGTATGTTGACTGATCCTCGGTAATCAGAACTTCTTGACTGTAGCAATGTATGGAATTGTATTCCTTAACTCCTGACCACAGCATACAAGAATTTGTCTTACAGTACGGAGTATGATCGTCCCATACTAGGCTTACAACGCCAAAAAGTGGGCACTTGCACTCCAGGATTGACGTGATTTAAGCATCATTGTGCATTACTAAATCCCTGTTGAGAGGCCTTGGATGATGACAGTACTGTTGTCGTTCATGCTGTCTATGCCCAACTGCTGTATATAACAGGTCACCTGTGTGTTACTTACATCCGGTTGAACGGATCTTTATATTCGAAGTCTGACTATGAAGTCCATAGTTCTGACGGTCATGCTGAAAGCAAGCTAGACATTGTAAATCCCCAAGTCCCGATGACCGCAGAGGAACCTCAGGGACCTCAGTGGAATGGCGTTACTCCTGGGAGGAAATAACCTTACTCCGCAGGTGGAATGGTCTCCCACTCAGATCGTCAGCGTGGGGTCGGTGAAATATGGTAGGCAACGAGCAAATCTTATCGCCGAGAAAAACTTTCCTACTGGACGGTGCCTATCATACCATTGACTAACAAAGTACTAAATAGTTAGGGGTGGCAGGAGTACTTGGACTGTTCCAAAGGTAGACTAGGTGGTGGGCGCATCCTTGCCGCTGCCTGCCAGTGGAGCTTACCACAAAAGTACTTCGTTGGCCCAACCGGAGGCCAAGCCTTTCTTTTACTTGCCACTGGAAGATGATCTCACAACACTTGCTCCTGGCGCGCTTGCCACGGCTGTTTTAAGGCGTGGGTTATGCGTCGGCTCGTCATGTGGCACTTGAATACGGCTTGCAGTACTTTGTAGTCGTACACTGCAAGGAAGATGTAGAGTACGAGCTGCAGAGGGTAAAATTACTGAGCAATTCTTTCCATGTATTTGGATGAGTACAATGTTTTTCTAAACAATGCTCCTCTCAGCCTTCTCCTGTTCTCCCTTAAAGCTGCGTCGGACCAGGACGACCAAGAGACCGACAACAATGGCAAGCGCCGCGAATTTCGGGAAGATATAAGGAGCGTTATCAGATGTCATAGGCAAAGGGGTTGGAGAAGGAACAACAGCAATTGCTGAAGGTTGTGACTCTTCTTCAGAGCTCGTTTCTTTACAAGCGATCAGCACATCACAGTCTTATCGAGAAGCAGGCTGAGACCTCAGGAAACAGGTCTACAGCTCCTCGTGGCTGCTACCTTTTTCTTCAGCCTTGTCCTCAGACTCCAGCTCTCCGCTCTTGACGATCTTGACAGTCTCCACGGGTCTGTCAGAACGGCCCTTAGGCACGTTCTCGATCTGAGCGACAATCTCGTAGCCCTCGAGCACTTCACCGAAGACAACATGGCGGCCATCGAGCCAACTATCCCGAAATTGTAAGCTGGCTGTCATCGCTATACAGGTTTGGCACGGACTTACGGTGTAGGAACGGTGGTGATGAAGAACTGGGAGCCGTTGGTGTCCTTGCCGGCGTTGGCCATGCTCAGCAGACCCTTGCGCGTGTGCCTCAGCTTGAAGTTCTCATCGGCGAACTTCTCACCGTAGATAGACTTTCCACCGGTACCTTTCGTATGAAGTGTCAGCATATGGGGGGGACATCGTACACATATAATAAAGATCGTTGTAGTACTGACCATCGCCACGAGTGAAGTCACCACCCTGGATCATGAAGTCCTTGATGACACGGTGGAAGGTAGATCCTTCATAGCCAAACCCCTTCTCACCAGTAGCGAGAGCACTGAATACGAGCAATGTTAGAATGGCGCAGAAGCTTCATTGAGCTCGTGAAATCATACCGGAAGTTCTCAGCGGTCTAAAAAAGCAAAAGTAATATTATCAGTCTAGGAGCTCCGAGTGACAATAGCATGACGACGATCACACACCTTAGGGACAGTCTTGCCATACAAGCCAAGCACGACTCTGCCCAGAGGCTTGTCTCCGTGCTCGATATCAAAGAACACCTGTATGTAAATGCAGTTAGTATGTGTTACTTGGAAAGCAATTCACAATGGTTGTAAGTGCCGAAAGATCACATCTATACATACCTTACTGGTGATCTTGGGACCCCGGGGCTGAGCCTCTTCGGCGTGGACAAGAGCAAGTCCAACCGCCAGAACGAAGAAGAAAGACAGGAAAAGGTTCTTGAAGTTCATGATTGCTCAGGATGTCTCCAATGTAGGAGAATTCTAACAATTGCTTGAGAACACAGGAGACTCAAGGAGCAATCATGCGGCGAATGGAGGCCAGCTTGCATTACTGCGGAGATGCCAAGAGCACCATAACCGTATCGGGATTAGTATGACTGTATCTTTGCAGTTAGTACTTGAAATTTTCATTCACTGCACCTCTGTATGCAGAACTCAAAATTACGCTGATTTGTTCGGAGAAATATTGTTACTGGTCGATTTCTTCCGCGCTGAACTGAGCCAGACTGCGGAGGTTGATAGAAGAATAGCGCAGCGCATAGGCATATTTGAGCCATATCACATCCCCTGGAGCACTGAACAAGCCAAACCGTCAAGATGGTATGTATTAATACTATGCCAGTATAGAATTTCCCTCAAATGTGTGGCTAATAAGCAATCAGGTTTTCATTTTGGGCGTTAACTTCCCCGAGCGAAACCTCGTCAAGGCAAGCAACTCCGAACTTCCATCTTTCCTTCAACGCCTTGTCTGACTGAATTCAGAAATCGCTTGAGTCCTTCTTCGGCATCGGTAACTTGACCTCGACCCGTCTGCTTGCCCGCTTCCATATCCACCCAACATGCAAGGTTGGCGACTTGGCGAACAAGCAGGTCCTGGATATCACGGCCGCCTTGTCCGATATGAAGATTGAGAACGACCTCCGCAGACAGTACCTCGATAACATCAAGCGTCTGAAGGAGACGGGAACCTACCGTGGTCGGCGTCATGCGCTCGGTTTGCCCGTTCGGGGACAGCGGACGAGGAGCCAGGTTGGTTTACACCCATATTTAAATATCTCCAACTATGATACCAGGGAGTGTTGGAGCACTTCGCTGGTGGATGTGGTCGTGAGGTACTGCACAAAGCAAGAATTTTACTAACATGATTTCTAGATCAAATCTGCTGTCAAGCTCAACCGTATGGAAAGAAGACTGTGAGGTTAACATGATGATTCATTTATTGACCCCAGTGGTCTTGCGGCTTCGTTTCAGTTGGGGCATGGAATGGCGTTATAAACTTGCTTTTGTAAATTAGTGTTCTGGCTTGACCTTCTCCACACTGGAGATGTATTCTATGTAGACAATGAAACATTGAATCTCTAAGGAGATCATCATAGTGATTCCATGCTGCCTCTTAGAGCAATTATATGATATATTGCAAGTGGAAACATCAGCTCGTACAGCGGCTTGTTTTATACAAAGAGTCAGAACCAAACTTTTCATCCTATAAGTATAACGCCAAAACCATATGCGCAACTCCTCTTATGCGGAAGACAATACGCCTTCACCCCGGTTGATCTGAATCCTCTTATCCTCACCGGCGCTAACAATGCCAACCGAACGGTCCCAGCACACACTGAAGACCTTGACTCCCTCTCCACCTACTCGCTTAGCATCCGCTTTACCTTGCTCTTCCAAGCTTCTTCGAGTAATCGAATACACGCTCTCGCCAACAACACCGTCCTTATCCGTCTTCGTAGCACGGATATCCCAGATTCGGCAGGTACCGTCGTGACTGCCACTGATGAGACCGTAGCTGCTGTGGGGATCGCGGGAAAGAGAAACCACGGCATTGGTGTGGCCTCTGAGGGTCATGGCGGAGATCGTTGTCGCTGACGTACGAGGGTCGATGAGAGTGATGTGGCGCGCAGAAGTACCTGTCGCAAGAAGGTGGTGCTCGGGGAGATGCTCGAGAGATAGCAACGAATGGGATGTCGATCTGGTGTCTACTAAAGCGGCCGTGACCAGATCCCATGTACGCAGAGAGTGATCCCACGAAGTAGAGTAACCGACAGTCGAGTCGTTCGTGTCAAAAATGGCAGCTGAAACTGGCGCGGTGTGGGAAGACAACAGCGCAAGCGGGCCGCGCTGCGGGGTGCTGACGGACGAGCTTACCTTTCTGCGCTTGGAGCTCCGTGATGCAGCAGACGGAACTAGGTTCTCGGGAGCAGCTGGGGCATCTGACTTCTTTGTCGACCAAAAGCCAATGTTGTGGTCTGCCGAAGCGGAGAGAATACGGTTTGAGGGGGCATGCACAGCCAACGAGTTGATACCAGATTTGTGTCCGTAGAGCTCAATCTGCGGGGTGATCGTTCCTGAGAATCCATCATCACTTTCGTTGTATTTCCAGAGTCGAACAGTGCGATCAAGACCAGCGGACACGATCGAATTCGGCGAGACGAACTTAGCGGCTTTGATGGACGCACCGTGTCCTCCATCAGCCGGGGACGGTGAGGTTGCAACGATTTGAGACGACATATTCCACACTCGAAGCAACCCGTCGTAGCTGCCCGATAGGATCCTCTCCTGCCCCGGAGAGACGACCGCAGAAGCCCAAGAGGTAGCTGGCGAGGTCGCAGAGAGGACATCCACCGAGCCAACCCAGTCATCATGCTCGAACGAAGCAATATGAAGCGGGGGAATCAACGCTCTGATATACTCAATTTCCAGAGTAGTTTCCGCGGATATGCCATTGGCCGTCAAATATTCATCGATCGAAGTCCGAAGGAATGCGCCATTGATCAAAAACTCAAATGGCACCGGCTTGTCGTTTCCCAAAAGATTGTTCACCAGGGTAGAAAGCGCATATCTCCGCAATCCTACAAACAGACAAAGAAGTTAGTGAGCACGTATGTGTATATAAGGCAGACTGGCAGCGATCTGCCAAAACGCATTCATACCTGTGGGAACCAGAATGGGGCCGGTGCTCTCAGGCAGCGCAATGTCTTCTTGCTTGCTAACTAGCTGCACACGCACCTGCCTCTGCGCAGACTGGGACGAGGCCGCAGCAGACGTCGAATCCTGAACGCCGTTCATAATGGCACTGAAGGGGAATATGGGGGTTATGAAGGGCGCGATCTAGAGCACTTCAAAGTGCAGTTGAGAAAACTCCACCGAGTGAGGAAAAAAATACGGCGACCGATGCGGCCACTTGTGCAAAGCGCGGAGATTCCCCGCCGCAACATTACGTACTAGATAAGTAGAAGAGCAAAAATATGCACCGAAGACAACAATATGCCATTTTGTTAAGTTTATATACATGGAAGTAAAGCTAACGATTATTGCCCTCGTGATGCCCTTCTGATGTCCGCGATAGCCTTACGCCGGTAGTCGGATTCGGCAAAAAGAGCTTCGATCAGATCCACGACCTCGTCTGGAGAAAATTCTAGACGCAATTCGCCTTCGAGCCAAAGGAATTTGATGTCAGCAAGAGAGCTTTCCAATATATTGATAAGATACTGGAATTTCAACCAGTTTTGTACGTAGACGGCCGACATAGGCGAACGCTCGATGTTATCTGGGCCCTCAGGGATGAATAGATCTTCCAGCCCAGTCACTTGGTTGCAAAATGACACAAGTCGTTGTGACTGGGGCTCTGAAATGTCACCCAAATCCTCAATCTCGATTATCATCTTGCTGATGACAGTTGAAACCAATGAGCCGATCGATTGAAGAAGTGCAGACTGCGACAGGATAGGCTGCCATTCTTTGTAAACGTCGCGAATTCTGTCCACTGTTGCGCTGACCGCATTTTCGCATTCGCCAAGGAACGGTTGCTCTGAGCATTGGCTGAAGCCCTGTGCACCGTCTAGAAGGTCTGTGACAATTGTGCGTTGGGTCTGCATCTCTTTGCTGTAAGCCAGTTTTCCGTATTTTTCAAGAGCTTCAATATCTGCATGAAGCCTGGCGAGCTGGTACTCCTCTGCGAGATCACGAACTTGACCGGCGAGATACAGGGCGTCGTTATATAAATACATCTGCCCAGCACTCAGTTTGAGACCGTAGAAAGTTGAGGCTGTGGCTTTGAACATGGCCAATATCAAAGTTGGGAGTGCGAGAAGTCCTGTTCCGGAGGAAACCACACGTGAGTGGGCATGCCTGCAACGTATTAGAATCACTATAGAATTCTGACCATGAAAGACTTACGCAGGCTGGGACAAGGCGTTAGAGTCCGCCACTTGTTGCTTGACGATACCCAGTATAGAGTCGGGGATGTCTGTGATGGTGTACTTTTCCCTCAAAGTGACCTCCCTGGGAGTGGAATGGCTGGCCCCACCCTTGCCATTGACAGTTGCAGGCACAACTGGTGTCTTGGGCTCTGAGACCTCGGCGTTCTGTTCTTCATCCTCGTCACCCCAGCCCCAGGCATCTCCAGCATCATCATCATTGTCCGCAGATGCCGTGGCTGTGCCATTTTTCGTTTTGGGGTCATGTTCCTCAGTATCATCATCCAGCCCCCATGCACTCACGTCTTCTTCATCGTCGAAATTACTGGGCTGCTTCCCCTTAGAACCGCTCTCATTGTCTTCTTCCCAACCAGCGTCCCAATCATCGGGTGCAGCATTCTCCAGCAGCGCTTCATCACTCCCAGAGACCTCCTCGACTTCAATTCTCTCAACCTGCTGTGTAGTGCCTTGGGAAGCAGCGAGGATTCTCCGAACCTGATCCAATGAATCAACGCGCCTTCTAGCTATCCAGAGACGCGGAGCCTGGTTGACCCAAGAGATGAGTTCTTCTTGGCCGCGCCACTCGAAACTCTCAATGTTCTTCGTGAATTTGAGGACATGATCGAGCATTTGCTCAAACTGTCCCAAGCCTTCAAGATCGGTTGGAATAGCAGGTGATAGCCAGAATTCAATTATCTTGGAAGACAGCGAGGGAATGAACATTTCCGAGAATGATTCCACAATAGGAGCAGGAACATACTGCTTCAAGAAGCCCAATACCTTGACTAAGCGTTCAAGCAGCTCTGGTATTGATGCCGTTGATGGCTGCGGGTCAAGGTAAATCGTAGACCCTGAGACATGGCACTCATGGCTACGCCCAGTGGCTCCGGGCAGCAATATCGGATCAATTATCTTCGATATCAATTCCTTTTGGAACCTATCCCTGGCTGAGGGGAACATCTCAAGCCTAGTCAAGGCCACGATAGTCTCTTGCAATGTATCATCTAATGAAATATGTTAGTGAGCTTGAATAACCTGGCGCTATCCAACAGAAGAATCATACCGCTGTCCTTGGAAATGGTCAGCTTTCCCTCCGTCTTATCGATATGTAGCTGTTCGTTCCAGCGGTTACGGACAGCCTCCATGATATCTTTCCGCAGCCCGGCGGCATTTTCTAGCAGTATATGTAGAACGTTTGTGTTTGTGAAATGACTGCTTCGCTTGACAGCGTGTTCAGTGGATTCCAATATGTCAATGGCAGCCATGGTGCGGCCTTCTCCGAGAGCTGCTCGTCCGTTGTCTAGTTGTTTGCAGAGCTTTTGTACTTCTGTCAACGCACTGGTTACCGCTTGATTGAACGCGATTTCGGTCTCAATGAGACCAACTTTCGCAGAAGCATCTTCCACTTTCAATTGCAAAGGTTGCGTTTTTTCATGTTGCTCGACGATTTCCCTCGCAGTGACTCTAGATCGTTCGATGTCTGCATGAAGCTGCTTGGCCTGTGAAATCCATCCGTCGGCATCGAAGTTGTTTTCACGACTGAGGAAGTTGATCTCGGCCTATGGGAAATTCTCATTTAGTTATACTGCCATCTGGGCTGCTACTTGTGCGGGGCTCCGCATTAAATACTACTTACTTCAACTTGCTCTCTAGCCTTCGATATCAGCTCCAATTCCTTGGCCAAGGTAGAGCCAGAAAAGTCAGAGGCGACAACCTGCTCCGACCCTGGATAAGTACCATCGGTCACGAAATCCAGCACCGACTGGCCTATGTCCTGCTCCGATACCTTAGCGGACATCTTGTCAGTAAACAAGAGCCTTTGATTCTTGGTAACCGGCGGATCAAAAATGTAAGGAAGGCCAGCAGAAGAGCCACACTAAGCTCCGCTTCCCATGTAAAGGCGATCTGCCAGGTATCGATCCCCAAAGATATACCAAGGTATTCAATGAAGCAAATCGCAACCGAAAGGGAAGGCGAGCTGTCAACACCGCCATGTGACTTCACCGCTCACCGCCTTGGCTGCGATAGGCAAGACCACAAACGGTCTCGCTCTTCCCCACGGCCAAACTGAGACCATTTTTTTGTTTTCTTTTTTTTTTCTTTTTTTTTTTTTTAGGTGTCTTATCTGCAAGTATATTCTTCGTTATTTGTTCGGTGAAGATTTCTTCAAACCTAGATCCGGTTCGTCTTTTCGTGCAGTGTCTGTTGGTGAGGTGAGCTCTATCGGACCGGAACCTGAACTACTCCACTCTGAACCGTTACAGTTGGAGGGTAACCTTTCGTTCAGCGGCCAACTGTGTGACCTGAAAATTCCTGAAACAATCATAACCGGCGTCAAGCAGAGCCCATCGTGTTGTCTCAGTTACTATTGAGAAGCCTGATTCGGGCAAACGCTTCTCGATCCATGTGAGTCCATGCTAGTGCCAGCCCTGAACTCCATTGAATAAAAAAAAAAGCAAGAAAAGAGACTGCCCCTCCGTCGTTGTCTGTATTGAACATCCAATCCCTCAACTGGCAGCCTTGCATTGGCTGCCACAGTTTTGCGCAGTCATACAGCATGCTTCATGGTCTCCGTGATGTCGCATTATTACAATTTGCAATTCCCTTGTTCTTGCTATTGGTATTTCAGACATGGAATGGGTGCTTTTCCCGTTTCAGTTCCCCGCATCCCGAACCTCAAGCATTGCTAGCTTCTTTGAAATGAATAAAACTGTTATACTTGCTTCTTAGACATCTGCGTTTCTGGTCTATGGAGTACTAACAGTCTTTCAGATTATCATTACGGGGTGTGATCGCAGAATTTGGTTATAAATCACATTCCCAGAGACTATTGAGCAACATGTCATCTACCCAAAACAGCCATTTCAAGCTACTCCAGAAGTTTAAGCCGGAGTACTCGCCTAGCGAGTTTGCTCAGTATGAATCGGAGAGAACAGGCATGAGGGTAGTGGTCATTGACCAAAAAGGACCCAAAGTCACAGGATATTTTGTTCTAGCCACTGAGATTCTCGATGACTCGGGTGCTCCTCATACATTGGAGCACTTGTGCTTCATGGGCTCTCGCAACTATAGATATAAGGGCTTCCTTGACAAGCTGGCAACACGTGTTTATTCCAGCACTAATGCCTGGACGGCCACAGATCACACGGCCTACACCTTGGACACAGCAGGCTGGGAAGGATTTGCTCAAATCTTACCCGTGTACCTAGAGCATGTTATAGCTCCAACACTGACAGATGAAGGGTGCTATACCGAAGTGCATCATATTGACGGCTCCGGTGACGACGCCGGAGTCGTCTACTCGGAGATGCAGGGTGTGCAGAATAACTCTGCAGAGTTAATCGATCTAACCGCTCGTCGATTGACATACCCGCATGGTGTAGGCTTCCGCTACGAGACAGGCGGTATGATGGAGCAGCTCCGTGTACTCACCGCGGATCGTATCCGAGCGTTCCATCGTGAGATGTACCAGCCCAAGAACTTATGCCTGATTATCACAGGCGAAGTAGATCACCAAAACATGCTGGAGACCTTGGACAAGTTTGAGGATACTATTCTAGATGTCATTCCCAGTCCTGATTCACCTTTCAAGAGACCGTGGGTAGATTCCAAGCAGGCGCCGCCATTGGAGAAGTCCATTGTCCAGACTGTGGAATTCCCTGAAGAAGATGAATCCTTTGGAGAGATAGAGATTAGATTCCTCGGTCCGGACTGTACCGATCCTGTTCAAAGTGAGTGTTTCGCCACTTCCCTCATTTCGAAGTGATACTTACACTGTAACAGCCGGGGCTGTTAATGTTGCATTGTTGTATTTGGCCGGTTCATCTGCTTCCCTCTTGGACAACATCTTGGTTGAGAAGGAGCAGCTCGCCAGTGCTGTTTATTATGCTACCGAAGATCATCCCAGTATTGAGATCCGCTTCACTTTGACCAGTGTGGAGACAGAGAAACTGGCGAAGGTAGAGCAACGATTTTTCGAAGTTCTCAAGGATGCTATGGAGAAGGAATTGGATATGAGATATATCAAGGAGTGCATTGACCGGCAAAGGCGGACCTGGAAATTCTCTACTGAAAGCTCCGCTTCTTCCTTTGCGGAGTACGTGATCTCGGATTTCCTTTTCGGAAAGAGGGACGGATCGACTATGCTTGATGTTGCGACCTTGCAAGAATATGACGTGTTGGAGAAGTGGAGTGAAGCACAATGGCGCACCTTCATCAAGACGTGGATTTCTGATGCCAACCATGTCACTATCCTGGGTGTCCCGTCCGTCAAAATGTCTGACGCACTGAAGAAGGAAGAAGAAGCTAGAGTCGCAGAGCAAAAGAAGCGCCTGGGTGAGGAAGGGCTGAAGAAGCTGGCCGACAAGTTGGAGAAAGCTAAAGCTGAAAATGACAAGGAGATCCCCAAGGAGATGCTGGAGAGGTTCCAAATTCCCGGGATAGAGTCTATCCATTTCGTGGACACTACTACAGCCAGATCCGGTGCAGCCCTGGATGCCGGACGCCCGTCCCACAAGGCGCAAAAGCTGGTGGATGCTGATGGATCCGATCTGCCCCTGTTCATCCATTTTGAGCATATCCCCAGTAGCTTCGTGCAGCTCTCCCTTCTCATCTCGGCGCAGGCCGTACCTGTGCAGCTTCGCCCATTGCTGTCTGTGTATACCGAAGCGTTTTTCAACCTGCCTGTCAACCGGAATGGGGAAACCATTAACTTTGAGCAGGTGGTTGTGGAATTGGAAAGGGACACAGTTGGCTACTCCATGGAAGGAGCCAGAAGCCTAGGAAACTCGGAGATGCTGCGGATCTCATTCCAGGTGGAGCTTGAGAAGTATCATACGGCGATTGCATGGATCCAGGAACTTTCTTGGAACTCGATTTTCGATGTCGAGCGCCTCCGAGCGATTACCAGCCGACTGCTTTCCGATGTGCCCGATTCCAAGCGTAGTGGTGATGACATGCTCGCGGCTGTTCATGTGATGGTCCACTACGCGGCAGAGTCTATTGTTCGGGCTCGGAGCACCTTGGTGAAGGCGCGTTACTTGAAACGGATCAAGAAGCAACTGGCAGAAGAGCCGAAGTCTGTCGTTGCGCGGATGGAAGAGATCAGAGACGCGCTTTTCCGCTTCGAGAACATGCGAGTCTTGGTCATCGCTGACCTGGAGAAACTTCAAAACCCTGTGTCAGCATGGAAACCATTTGCTGAGCGTTTGGGTGCAGGTGCCCCTCTGCAGCCTATCACGGCCAGAAGACCGTTGCTCAGTGAGGCTGGTCAGAAGTTGGGCGGCAAGTCGTATGTGGTACCAATGCCGACGATTGATTCATCGTTCGCATATGCAACTGCACGGGGTCTGGATTCGTATGATGATCCAAGACTTCCTGCCTTGATGGTTGCAATCGCATACATGAATGCGGTCGAGGGACCCCTTTGGGTTGCGGTTCGAGGCAAGGGTTTGGCATATGGCACGAACTTTGCCTACAACATCGACACCGGATTCGTCAACTTTGACGTTTATCGCTCTCCCAACGCCCATAAGGCCTTCGACTCAAGCAAACAGATTGTTGAGGATCACCTCTCTGGTGCGATGCCGTTCGATCCTTTGATGCTGGAGGGCTCCATTAGCAGCATTGTTGTTAGCTTTGCGAATGAACAGTCGACCATTGGTGCCGCAGCCTCAGGCAGTTTCATTCGACAGGTGATTCGGCGCCTACCTAGCGACTACAAAGAGCGGGTACTCAAGCAGGTGCGGGCCACTAGCGTTGATGACGTGAAGGGCGCTCTGAAGAGCATCATTCTGCCTTTGTTCAACCCATCCACGGCGAATATCGTGGTTACCTGCGCTACAGTGCTTGAGGAGGTTTGTTCTTTCCTGAAATTATCATATTCTCGTGTGTCATTTACTAATTGTCGGCTTAGACTATCAAGGAAGGTCTCCAAGCATCGGGATTCACGCCAGCGGTGCGACCACTCAAGGAATTCGAAGATGACTATGGACTGAAGGTTGGCGATGACGAGGACGAGGAGTCTGACGACGACGATGACGATGATGATGAGTACGAAACCGGATCTGAAGACGAAGACGACAGCGATGAAGACATGGAGGATGACGAAGATGATGAGTGATGCAACCCACACAACGACCACTAGACATGACAGGATATATTTGAGCCCGTTCCTAGATAGCACCTAGATCGAAAGATCCGCTATCTCTTTGAGGGACACTGAAAGTCTGGGACAGATATGCCGACCCGTGTGATCTGTATTGTTAGAGATGTTTCCAACTGAGCAGACATGCAAATGATTTTTGAAGTTCCTGACATATTGTTCAATCTAAGTGCCAGTCAACAACCAGAGACTTGGACCTAAACTGAATGCTGTAGTTTATTGACACCTACCAGACCTTGGCAATGACACTTTGCCAGTACTTCACGAAGATGCTTTCGTTCCTCTCCATTCTCCTGGCCTGTTGTAGTAAAGAGTGCTGACGGATGCTTTTGCGTTCAGTTCCACTACTAAAGATTACTTGGAACTTAGTCTCTTAGGTGACATGACCTATTCTTCACTGCGTCAAGCATTTTGTACCGGACGCTTCTATCTCTCGATCTTGTGAGAGAAATATAGCTAACCTCAGATGTTAGACCTACACCCTGACTCCACCACACTCCAAGTAAATAAGCCAAACCACGTGACAATATGATATCTATGTATGAATATGTATATGATACACATAGGACAGCGTCCTATTGATGATAGCTAGATAGAACCCCTAGACTCATACCATCCCCATCCCAGTAGCGCAAAGGATTACCCTTGGAACGCGAGCAAGGTCCGCTCGGCATATTTCAAGCTGAATCTCCTCATGCCATCCTACTCTGAGGGGCACAGAGGACAAGACGCATCACCGTACTTCCCCACAAGTAAGATAATCCAGATACCGCAAAAATCAAAGAGCAAAAAACGTCATAGTACACAGCCCACACACACATGAGATTGAACAAAAACCAAGGAACCCATCACCACCAAACAACGCATTCCAATCTACCAGCTCAGCGACTTCCGCCCCCTAGCCCTTCTCCGCAACAGAATCTTCCGTCCACCTCGCGAGCGCAACCGAGCCAAGAATCCGTGACGGCGCTTCTGCACCCTCCGCGAGGGGTTGTAGGTATCGCGCTTTCCGCCCAACGAGGCACTAGCGGAGAAGGAGCGGGTCTGTTGGTTTGCGAAGGAGTTGTTGGTGGAGAGCAGAGAGCGGATAGTAGTGGTGGAAGAAGAGGTAATGAGGCTCTGAGAGGGGAGATGTTGTTGAGGGAGGCGGAGCGAGGAGAGGGTCGTGGAGGAGAGGGCACGGAACGGTGTTGATAGAGAGGTTGCGGTGGATGTGAGCGGTGCGGAGGTGAGTCTAGTGAATCAACCCAAGTCAGACATTTCGTTCATCAATGCTATTAAGTGCCTAAGGTGCCAGAGCTTCCCCTGACGATTTGCCTGTCCCGATTGAGGAATCGGACCATATGCAGAGCCCAGATGCGTGGTCTCATTGGATCCAGGGTGCCAGACTCGGACGGACGTACCTGGTTGCTGGGGCCGCAAAGGACCTGAAAGCGGTCGGCAGAGCCGTACACCGAAGGCAAAGCATATTGATGAGAAGGTTGAAGACGACGGTGAGGCGTAATTGGACGTCGCTGACGCGGAAACCTGGGGACGGCGATGGAGGGATGCGAGATGTTGTCCGTGACGGCGGACTGAAAATTGAACTCCGGCGCCGCAGTGCACGGACCACCTCCGACTTTTTCTCTCCGCCGGACGATGCAAGAGCGCATCTACAGTTCTCCATATCTGCTCAATTGGTGCAATAAACGAGCAATAACGAATTAAACCGGTTTTACCTACTTTGACACAACTGAGTACGGAAGGTTGCTGTTATTACTGAACGAATAACCCTTCGCGACATTTGGGGGCACTACTCCGATTACAAACCTTTACATATACTTGAACACTTCTGCGACAAGTCGAGAAACAATATCACTATATATCACAATGGCCACCCAGGGTCCCTCTCCGCTACCCCCTACAACCATCCTCTCTTCCAAGCCTATCTCTCAGGCTGCCGCGCACGATTTCCTCGCCGCCTATCTCGATCGCGCCGCCACAGACCCCGCCCTCCAACCTAATGCCGGTATCAGCGAACATGGTCCGACCTCGCGCACCACGGCTGCGGCACCCAACCTCATTCTGCACAACCTGAAGCGCGTTCAGGCTGGTCTTGCTGGCGAAGTTCTGGGCAGGGACCTGGCTCTTGCGAAGCTCAGCGCTGGAGAGGATGGCAATGCGCAGCAGACAGAGGCTGGAAATGAGGGGTGGGAGGACCCGAAGAAGCTTCAAGAGGAGGTTGTTGCTGCCGATGATGATGACGATGTCCGGATGGATATGGATGCTGTTGAGACAGAGCAGAACGCCGAGACCGCTGCGGGTCTCGATAAAGAGGAAAGGAAGCGGAAGAAGAAGGAGCGCAGACTTGCAGAGAAGAGGGCAAAGGCCAAGTCGGACGCTTGAGTAGGAGATGAAAGCGAAAGAAAAGTTACTGTTTTGCGCGCAGGTTTTGCTATGGGTTGCATCAGCTTTGCTACGGGGTTTGTTTTTCTGCTGTTTGTCTTGAATTTCCAAGATATATTAGACTTGTGCATATTGCATTGGCGCATTCAAGGCGAACTTAATTTATTGGAAGACGATTACGATTGGTTTATTATAACCGGTGATAAGAACTCAAACGTCCATTAACAAGTGAATATGCCTTCAGAAGCCCCATATCCGGCGGGCCTCTCCCCTCAACCGGCCCTGTAACACCATACAAGAAAAAGAAAGGAGACACTAGAATGTCAACTTTTCACAGCTCGCGGTCAGCCGCCTTAACTGGTTTCTCACTATCCTCCTCCTTGAGAGCGGTAACCTTTCCACCCTTCCAACCGAGCGCCTTGAGTCTCTCGGAAAGAATAGGGTGAGAGTAGTGGTAGCTTGCGTACATCCAGTCAGCGTCCATGGTGCTCAAGTTCTGGATCTGCAGCTTGAGAAGGGATTGCGCCAGCTGCTCAGAATAACCGAGACCGACCGCAAAGGCATCTTGATGGTTCGATTAGTATCGTGCCATAATCACGGTTTTGAGTCAAGGGTCTTGAAGGCTTACCAGCTTCGAATTCGAACTTGCGACTGAGGATGTTCATCAGAAGCTTGACAACAGCATCCATCGGTGCGAGAGCATCCGAGAACAAGAGGAATCCGATCATGATGGGCTGTTGGCTATAGAAGCCGAACGACTGATACAAAGACTTGTTGCTCACGAATGCGGAGAAGAGCGCAAAAATGTAGAACATGTGGAACTAGTATAGGTCAGCCTGTCGTTATACCATTTCGACCACTCATAAGGAAGTGGCTGGTCAGCTTTGTGACCCAAGAACATACCTGAGCAATACCAAAAAGCTTTGTGGTGTGGCTGAGACTCCAATGACCCAGTTCATGGCTCAGGACTGCAACAACCTCCTCAGGCTCACTCTTCTCGATCAAAGTGTCGTAGATGACGATGTGCTTTTTCCAAGGGAGACCATAGAAGTACGCGTTGCTGTGTGCGCTCCGCTTGCTGCCGTCAATGACATGCAGCTCTTGAAGAGGGAACTTGAGCTTCTTAGCGAGGTTTTCGACACCGGTCTTGATGGCACCAGGCTCAAGGGGCGACAATTTGTTGAACAAGGGCAGGATAACAATAGGGTAGATGGTGATAGCGAAGATCTGGAGGAAGACACCAAAGAGCCACAGGTAGTAGAAGAAGGAGTTGCCGGTCTTCTGAATGATCTTGAGAACTGCGCTAATAATGGGTGTTCCAAGTACGATACCAAGCATCTGTCCCTTGAGCAAGTCCGTAACCCAGAGACTGAAAGTCTGCTTGTTGAAACCAAACTTCTCCTCGAGGACGAAGGTATTGTAGTACGAGATGGGAAGAGAAAGAACCGTGCTGATCAGGTTGAATCCGAAGACAAATAGCAGCGTCTGCGAGATTTCACCTTGGAACCGAGAAGGAAAGTATTGTGCCAACAGGAGACCGCTGACTCCCCAAAGCTTGGGGAGAATGTCGCCATAGATGAAAGCAAGATTTTGAATTTGACCGTAAAGACCTGCAACAAGACCGAATTTGGCTTTGGCGCGACCGTAGGACTAATGAGCCCGGAATCATCTGATCAGTATGAAGTGGTTGCTGAGTTCATGTAGAGATGCTTACCTGACTCTGATCGAAAACCTTCTGGGAAACCTCGCCCGCCAATACTTGCGGGGGCTTGGTCCGTTGCAGTACTTTGTATTGACGGAGAGACAGAAAGCCCTCCAAAAGAAATTGGCCTAGAGAAAATCCGACGAGGACATTCTTCCAGGGGATGAATGGGCGGTCGAGGAAACGCGCCAGTTGCTGTAACGGCCACGGATGACCCGAGTTAGCTGGAGCTTCAAGCTTAGAAGGTAAGACCAGATGAACTTCTAGTATGGTGATGAAGGATGTCTGCATGGGAACTTTACCTCGAGGATATACATTGCGACACCCGCAGCACAACAGCAGCCTGAAATTGAGCCTGCTGTGATGTGGCCTTTAGGTTGCGGACAAAGCAATGAATGGGGGAGTAAGAGAATAGTTAAAAGAGGAGCTGGTCCGCGCCTTAGTCAACCGCCGCGGTAGCCTCGGAGGCAAGGCCGCAGCAGAACAAACAACTCCTTCATTCAGCTCCCCATTTATGCTTGTTTTCAATAGCGGCGTATTGGACATCAAAGAAATTCTGACTTTTATTTCGTTGCGTTCATCATTCCCCTATACAGCATCTACATAGAGCCATGCAAGCCGGACCGAATAATAAGAATGAACAAAAAAAGAAAAAAAATTGTAAGAAATATTTTCCACAAGCGTCGTAACACACGTCAAAGAAGTGGTCTGCGCAACTCCAGCCATGCCACCTGATCTTCTAAAATGCCTTCCCATCCTGCTGCTTGCCCGACCTCCTCGATCCTGCGAACGTTTCAACTGGTTATCGTGGAGGATACTCACGATCTCCTGTTCTTCGCAATCATCAGCAGGTGGAATAGGCGACGATTAGGCTCCCTGTGGTCTCTAATCAGGGAGTTAACTGACACCCCCTTTCGCTACTGCAAACCATTCTACTTCATTCGTGACTTGACCCTGCCAAGACTTGGTGTCAGAGACTCTTTGACGTCCCCACCAGCCGTAATCTGGTGGATACAAGCCTGGCCATCCAAGCGGGCAATAACTTCTTTAGTTCAGGATGGGCTCAAGGGTGTTACCACTATGCCCAAAGTTAGTATCACGTCATTCTCGCAGAGCAGGGAATAAATCTCGCAGAGTATAAGGGGCGGAGCTTTAGACTTACGCGACAATGTTGGCCCAACCGATCAGACGCCAGTGCTTCTCAATTCTCCGACTGATGGCAATCTTCTCTCCCACCTCGGTACAAGCAGGGCTGGTCAAGCTGAGCTTGGCAGCATCAGCCTTAACACCCACGACCTTAGCACCGGTAGCCGTAGAACCAATGTTAACCATGAGAACTTCGTTCTTAGTAAGTTTGGCAACCTTGGCCTGCTTGCCATCGGCGGTCTTGACACCGAGCAGACGACGAAGCAAGAAGTAGTTAACTTCCAGCTCGGTGTAGATAGCGGGAAGGCGTCCACGGTGACCAAGGACGAAACCAACGAGACGATCAGCACGGCACAGAGTAGGATCCACGCGAGTACCGACACCAATCAAACCACCAGGGACGGCAAACTTAAGGTCGTTGTGCTCGGCAAAGAGGGACATGACCCGAGAGAAGATGGGACGGCACTGAATCTTGCCATTCTCGTCCTTGGTGACCAAACCGGGGCGAATCTCAATCTCGTCGTTCTGCTTCAAAACACCAGTCAAGATGGAACCACCGGCAACACCACCCTTCAGCTCCTCGATCTCGGCACCGGGCTTGTTCACATCGAAGGAACGAATGACGATCATGTGAGGGGAAGCGGTGAAATCGCGGACGGGGACCGGAATGTGCGAAACCAGGTATTCGTTGACAGCATCAATGTTGTACTTAAGCTGTGCAGAGATGGGAATGATCGGAGAGCCATCGGCGACGGTACCACGGATGAACTTCAGAATCGACTGGTAATGTTGCAGGGCACCATCCTCTCTCATCAAGTCCACCTTGTTCTGCAGAATGATAATGTGGCTGAGCTTCATGATTTCGATGGCGGCCAAGTGCTCCGAAGTCTGAGGTTGAGGGCAAGTTTCGTTTCCGGCAATAAGGAGAAGGGCAGCGTCCATGACGGCGGCACCAGACAACATAGTACTCATCAGAATATCGTGACCGGGGCAGTCGACGAAACTAATTTCGATCTCTGAGTTAGCATAGAATAACTTGACTACACAGGATTCTGAGGTTCAACGTACGACACATGTCTCAACAGTCTGTAGCGGCCACTGCAGCCATCCCTCTCACAAGGCGGGTCGACTTCCTTCTCACTCTTGAAGCTCTTGAAGCATGTCGGCCTAGGGCACTCAGGGTTGTCGCACTTGTAGATCTTCGCGTTGGCATAACCCAGCTTGATCGTAATGTTTCGCTCCAGCTCGTTCTTGAAACGGACAGTCTGGACCTCGGAGATAGCCTTAACGACCGTCGACTTGCCGTGAGCGACGTGACCGATGGTGCCAATGTTGATTGTGGCTTGGCGCGCAATAATTTCGGGGGTCAAAGGAGTCAGCGTCGACAGGTCCAGAGTCTCCGGATTCGGCTGCTCGGGCAGCTCTGGCCGCTTGGGCTGGGGAGGAGGAACCGCCTTCTTCATCGCAGACTTCAGAGGCTTGGACTCCTGGTCGAGGGGCTCTTGCTCTTCGATGTCATCGTGACCGTTCGCATCGAGCATGGGGGATCCAGGCTGGGACTCGTCGTCAGAGAAGTCGCCGTTGGCAGCCATAATTGCTAGTGAAATCGAGAGACAACAGCGGTTCTAGAAAAGGGGGGTGATGGGGGGTGGAGAGGACGAGGGGCGAGGGTCGTGTTGTCTGATGAAAATTGCTGCTTGAGGACGGAGGCGATATGATACGGTTCGGCCAGTGGGGTTGTGATTTGTGCAGTGGAGAGCGAGTGGGCGGTGGGCGGCGGCAGGATTTATACTGACTCACCTCTTTGCCAAAAATGAACCTCACTTTCTTAGTCGATCGACTCGCACCTACTAGAATTAATACTGAAAGATATTCACCGTCTCTATTGATGCTTATGCTTATACTTGTCGAAGTAAAGTGGAAAGGCTCAATGAGATTACGAATTTGTCGACCTGTGTGACCAATATGGCATACAGGAGCTCGTACAGACGTCAAAAGCGACTAACCACAAAGCAGTGAAGGGTCCAGAAGTTTGTATGGGACGTCGGTAATATGACCATTCATAATGTAGGGAGAGTTGTGGGGGAGCGATACGGAAAGCACCTCTAGATAATGGAAGACTGCAATGGTATGATTTTACACATCCGTTTGCCTATCAACAAGGGTTGGGTATATACAGTAAGACAATCATCAAATAGGCGGTAAACCTATTCTTCATCGCTCTCTTCGTTGGAGGATTCATCCTGGCTCACTTCTTCATCATAGTCCTCTTCCGAATCCTCTAGCGTCGAAGGATCTTCAGGAGCCAGCATCACAAATGCTTTGAGGCAGGTGATTCGGTTGCCTGTGCCATAGGCATTCAAGAACTTACCAACCTGGATGACTTTCTTCTCCGTCTCGGCGGACTTCTTTTTGGTACCTTTTGTATCCTTCTTGACCAGATCGGCTCCTTGCAGCAGCCAAACACGGACCAAGCCCTCACTATTTCCTGTTACTACCAGAAGGTTATCCTTTCCAGCAACTCGTTGACCATTTAGATCAAGGACCTCGAAGTCCTTCACTCTTCCAGGGAAGCCTGCTGCTCTACCGCCGAGCTGAGCAACAGCTTCCGCATAGGGGATGGGCGAATCATCCTCCTCTGTCGCCTCTTGAACCTGCTTAGTAGAGTAGAAAATGACCCTACCATCTTCCGTCGAGACAGCAAGCAATTCATCGCTGTCATCGGAAGAAGGCGTTGGGTTGACGTACTTCATCTGGTGAAGCTTACTCCGGGGGCTGGGGAAAACCCTGCAAATGGGAGTGGAGTCCTGTATACTATGTTAAGGAATGGCTCTTGCAATGGGGGATATGCAACATCAAACTTACAATGCCGAAGACAACTGCACCCCACTCGAATGCCACAGCAAACTCATCACCCTTCGAGTTCCACACTATCTTCCTTCCTTCTCCAGTGCTCCATTTGCCCTCCTTGACGCTTTGCAAAATCTCTCGGTTGAAGTTCAACACGCCCGCCTTTTTCCCTGTAACAAGGTTCCAGAGCCTCATGCACTTTTCTCCCTTGCCCACACTCAGCATCAGTTTCATACTAGGATGGACAGCGATATCATTGACACCGGACGGGGTGCCTCCCGGGGGTGCTGTGTCACCGCTTGGCCTACCCTGAACTTTCGGACGAGGGGCCTTGATGGTGGATACAACGGAGAAATCCCGAGTTCTAGTAACAGAGATTGTATTATCCTCAGAACCAACAAGGATCTTTGATCGGGAGGGAAATTCCAAAGCCGAAATCGGAGCGGAGTGATGCATCAGTGTGCCCAGCTCGCGGTTCTTGGGATTCTCAAGGATTTTGTTGCCCGCGAGAGTCGGTACGGTGGGATATAAGTCATTCACTGCAACAGGAGCAGCAGACAGAGAATAAAGATTAACACGCTCATCCGTAGCACCAGTGGCTAGGATAACTTGAGCGTTTTCTGTTGCATCAGCCTTCGGCAATGGTGACAAGGCGAGACAGCGAATGGCAGATGTATGAGCCTCAAACAGGAAAGTATCCACAAATTGTACAAGATTGGACTTATCACCATCTTCATCCGTATCCTTAGATGCAAAAGAGGTAGGTGAAACAGCAGCGGTGAAGCCGTGCAGAACCTTTTCGTAGGAACCGGTGATAATTTGCAGCGTGATTGACGGACCGTCAGCCGTTGAGGTGGAAGAGGCCTTTTCACTGTCTGTAGCCTTGACAACCTTGGCTGGCTGCATAGAGCTCTGGCGGTCCTTGGCCGCCTCGTCTCTCTTTCTCTTTACCATGATTGTGGTCTGTTTAATAGAATGAAATCAGAGTGGAATGTGTTTGCTTCTGCATACTAACTATCAAAGACCATCTATCTGAGCGGGCAACTTTTTTTTTCTGCCGGACGTTATCATCGAGTCGGGGCGGTGAGACGCGTCTTTCCGAGCCATTAGTGCCTAAGGTGTCCAGCGGGTCTGAATGCGGCAATCACTCGGGTGAGCGCGAGAGAAATCAACAAGGGAGCAACAACAGAAAACTGCGAAAGGAAGCCGCCGGCGCTACGTACTTCTTTTGCTGCCTCAGGCCCTCATTTTTCTGGTGGCCAGCCATTCAGCGGTTCACATCATACCTACATAAGGAGCAGGCATGGAATGGTGGACTATCGCCCCTAGTAAGGAATCTAAGGAATAGCAGGGCTAGGGGACTCCTACCCGCCTACTACCACCCATCGCAGTACCAACACCCAAACCTGGCGCTCTCTGCTGCTCCCGGCACTCACCCAGAATCCTCCAACCAACCAACCAAAGTTCCTCCCATACTACCCGTCCAGAAGTCTCATCACCACTAACACCCCCCAAAAAATCCCTTCCCAGCGAAATCTTCGCGTCGTGTCCTCTGCATCCCATAACAACACAACCCCATCCTTTTCATCATTTCTGAGCGATTTTTTCCATCTGGATGACTTCGCTCAATCCACTCCCCTTAATTTTAGCGCGTTAATCGGATGCTGTGTTCCCCGAAATAGACTCCATGCTCCGTGACGAGCTTCTCCGGTCTAAGAAAGATGAGATCGCGTACGTATTTTATTTCCCCCAGCGATCCAATCTACTCCCCTGGTCCTTGCGATATTGAATTATCGCTTACTTGGAATTTTAGACGTTGTTTGTCGTCGCGGAAGCGCAAACTGAGCGAGCTCTACTTTGCGACCGTAGGCTTCGCGGGCGCGACCGAGAACGCTCCGGCGGACTCGCTCTATCACCATAAGGAACAGGCGTTCCTCGACGCCAACGACCTCTCAAAGTAAGTCGCCCATATCAAAGTCACTCATATAGCTGTTGTTTCATATGTCCAAACTATTTACAATTTATCTATCCGCCCCAATTCGTGGGATTTTCAACTATTTTCATGTATCTCCACCTTTACTGAGGAGCATACGTTAACTGTTTGCAGAGGTCGTTATTTCAATCCAGCTACACTCCCACCATTACCAGACTATGCGTCCATTTTGGCGCGCAAAGCCAGGGAAGCAGAGGAGACAGCTGCGGCGACACGACCGGTGCCAGCGGAATTGACTGCCAAATCTCACGATGCTACGGCCTCCGTCCCGCAATTGGGAGCCCAGAGTGCTGCTGCGCAGGCCATTGCCAATGATGGTGAGCGCCAGCCGAAGTATCAGAAAGTAACAGAACAGAGACCCTCTGATCACGAGCCTGAGCACCGAGTGGCAACTAATCAAGTCGCGCCTGCTATCGCATCTCAGGTGTCCCAAGTGCCTGATGTTTCGGCTCCTGCAATAGCGCATCCCGCGCAGCCATCAGCTACTGACAACGAGGTGTCTACATTGACAACGGAAGCACATCCAAATGACTATAGCAATGGCATCGGTGAAGGTAGTGCATCCCCAGCTCAGGCACAGACAAAGCCCAATGTGGATGCCCGGCTATCTGGAACTCCAGACCTTTCGTCCGCTCAAAGGAAGGATGGTATACGGCCTACCCTCGCTCAGGGCCGGCCCGCCCAGGTTCCTGAGCAGCCACTCTCCCCTGTTTCTTCAGCTGGGCCTTATTCCAATAATACCCCGGTGCCAGTCCCCGTTTCACCCGCTACCAGCCCTGCGGAGGAGGTGAATGATGCGCCCCACAAGATTCCAAGTCCCAAAGATGAAGAGGCAGTCAAGGCACCGCCTAGCTTGGTGCCTTCCACGCCTGATGAGCAACTTCGCCTGGAAGAGGCTCAATCACTTCAACAGAGCAACCTGGCTGCGGTTAAGACAACTGCGGACGAGGTTGACGGAGGTACTGTCACGAGCGAGGTCATCCAGGAAAATGTTGTGACGTCGCCGGCTGACGTCAAAGAAACGCCGAAAGAAACGCCCGAGATGGCACCGGCTCTTCCGTCACTCGATCATAAGAGGCCTGACGGAGTTATTGAGGCAACCGATGAGTTACGGCCTTCCACACAAGCCGGGCCTGCACCTCAAGCTGAGGCCAGCAGCAAGGTGCCTACGGAAACAGCTCCAGTGCTAAAGAAACCGACGCCGCCAGCCCATCCGGTACCGTCTCCACCGGAAAGAATGACAACCAGGGTGTCCTCTGGCGCTATCAGACACAAATCTGTTTCCGAGATTTTGGGAGAACCTCCAAAGACGCCCGTCTCGCCTTCGGACAAGGGAACTCTGCCCGAGAAGCCTACAGAATCAGCACGGGATGTGTCCACTGCGACCCCTGACTCTGCAGCCAGGATGCGGTTCAAAGATCGGAAAGCGCGTGAGAAAGAGAGAACTAAATTGTCTACCGTCGTATTCCCAAAGCAGCAGCAACAACAACAGATCCAAGAGAAAAGCGAGTCTATGGAAATGGTCCGGCAACACGCTGGTGATCTTGCCAAGATTAATGAAGAACAAGACTATCTTTTCACCCTCTTCCAGAATCGAGCATACGCACCTCCCCGGGGTACAAGTCTTAGCACACTTCTCGCATCAGCCCACAAGACCTTAACCACTTCCAACCACTTCCTTGATTACCAGGAACAAATGGACTGTCGTACCTTGCGCCGCATCTATTCCCTCCAAAATGCGAATCGATGGCCCTTGCGTCAGTTGAAACGTTCAGTTGAACCACCTCGAGAGGCAACACATTGGGATGTTCTTCTGGATCATGTAAAGTGGATGCGCACTGATTTCCGTGAAGAGCGGAAGTGGAAGATTGCAGCTGCAAAAAGCTGTGCTGACTGGTGTGCGGAGTATGTTAACAGTGACCCCGAGCATCGGTCACTGCTCCGCATTCAAGTAAAGAACCCATCATTGAAGATTGAAGCTAAATCCAGCATGATTTCGCCACCTGAAGAGACAGGTGATGAAATGGCGGCAATATCTCACCCTACACCAGATCTAGTGCCCTCCACCGAAGAGGATTCTGTTAGTGAAGGATTCAATGATGAGCCGCGCCACGATCTTCATGACACAGTTGCACCAGCTGCGATCTTCTCCCTTGGTACCGACGAGTTCACGTTCTCATTGGACATGACGGCGGCAGCTCGAGAGATCCTTGATAATCTGCCAACATACACACCTGTCACCATTGCCCCAGACACGAACTTGCCCGCATTCAAAGAACCACCAGACTCTGTATGGAAAACCGAGATCCTGCCCGTTTCGAAATACGCGTCGGGCAAAATCACTTTCCATGACGATGAACCACCCCCCAAGCGTAGCCGCTACGACTACTCACAGTACCAATCAGATCCCGAGCAAGCCGTGCTGGATTTGCCGCCAGAACAAAGCAATGTCGCATTGTTCCGACCTGAAAACAGACATATACGTGAAAGAATCCACCCAGGTCATTCATTTCGCCCTCCGACTGAGCATCCTATGCCCTCGGTTGGCTTCTTTGAATCTAGACAGTCGTCTCAGTGGACATATGCAGAGGATGATGAGCTACGGCGCTTAGTCAAGGAGTACTCATACAATTGGTCTCTCATCTCCAACTGTCTCACACCATCATCACAGTTTACATCGGGGGCAGAAAGGCGGACCCCCTGGGAATGCTTTGAGCGTTGGGTCGGTTTGGAAGGCTTGCCAGCCGACATGTCCAAGACACAGTACTTCCGTGCTTATCACCAAAGGCTTGAGGCAGCACAGCGAACTGTACTAGCGCAACAACAAGCTGCCCAACAACAACAACAGCAACAGCAGCAGCAGCAGCAGCAGCAACAGCAACAACAGGGCAACAACAGCAATCCGCAGTCAGTACCCCAAGTCCGAAGGCGGACGACGCAACCTGTCAGGGTCGATCGCAAGAGATCCTCTAAGCACCTTGCATTGCTTGATGCCATGCGAAAACTGGCTAAGAAGCGAGAGACCATGCTCCAGAAGCAGCAACATGGTAAGATGTGAATCAGCATATTTGCTTTGGCTATTGCTAACTGTTTTGATTTCCTATAGCCTCGCACTTGGCATCGTTACGGAAAGTAAACGAAGCAAATCAACCGAAACCTCCAATTACGTCGCCCGCTGAATTCAGCCGACTCAAGTACGAGCGTGAATTGAAGCTTCAGGAGCGGCAAGAACAATACCGGCAGCAAATGATTGCCCAGCAAAGAGTATGACCGTGTTTCTCTTTTCGTGCACTCTATTCTTGACTAACATCTATGCTTAAGGCGAACCTAGCAGCCCAACGTGCCGGGCAAATACCTAACCAGCAGCCGATGATGAATGCCCCAGGACGCACTCCTGGCGGCCTGCCTCATAACCCTGGAACTTCTGCTATGACCGGCAACACTGCAAATGGCCTTCCGAATGCGTTGCCTAACGGGCTGCCCAACGGGCTGCCCCCCGGAGTTGGTGCTAACCAAGCACGTCCCCATATGCAGGGTATGCCCAACGCTACACCTGTGAATGGACCCATGCCATCGAATCCAATGGCGATGAAGATGATGCCACAGTCGGGAATCCAACAGAACAATGGTGCCCGCCCTGGGATGCCCATGCAGACACCTGATAATACGCGTGTTATGCGGGAGGCAAATCGGCTTCAAGAGCAACAACGGATCCTCCAGACCAGACAGCAGGCCCCGCCACAACAACATCCTCATCAACAGCAGGCTCAGCCCCAACAGCCACAGCAGCAATTCCATAATCAACAGCAGTTTGTGCCACAAGGATCCCATTCTCCGAATCTGAATATGCCGAACGTCAACGGCACTCCAAACAACCCTGCGATGATGGCGGCGCTGCAGGCCGGAGGTGGAATGCAAAGCCCATCCTTTCACAACACCACCCCACAGGGAGTGTCTACGCCCTCTCCCCGCATGGCTCAACCCAATCTCCTCTCCGGTGGTGTGGTCCCAACTATCAGCACCATCCAAAGCCAAATACAGCGGAGCAACCCGAACATGCCTCCGGAGCAGGTTAACAAGCTTGCTACGGATCGGTTGCATCAGTATCAACAGCAGCGCATGTCCCAAGTTGCCATGAGTGCTGCTGCTGGAAATATTGGCAGCGTGCAAGCCAATTATCAAATTCCTCACGAGGCCAGTTTCCAGTCCCCGCAGCCGGGTTTGAATGGTGCGCCTGGTATGCAAGTACCTCAGGCTCAAGGATATTCCCCCATGATGCGTGTTCCCCAACCTGCCCAGCAAAATCGTGTCGGTGTAGGGAGCTCCCCTGCTATGAACGGGGCGGTTCCTCAGCCGAGCCGGAGTGTGACGCCGCAAACCCAGCGCAGTGGCAGTGCCCAGGCTGGCGCAGTGGCCGGGACAAGCAAGAGTCCTAACCCTCCGCAGGCTCAGACGGCGACAAGCTAACTGACCTTCCCTTGATCTTCTCTTCTTCGTTGTAAATATTTCCCACCCACCTTATCACCTTTTATTCACTATCCCTGCTTCGAGCACTCACCTTGACACCCTCCAATCCTCTTTATCAACGCCACCCTTATTGCCTCCAACCCCTTCGTCCTTTTCACCTCCCCCCAAACACTTCTACCTGCTTTGCGAGACAGACCTTCCTGTCTTATCTTTCTCCAGATTTCTCTTGTTATACCGGCAGATTTTCACCGGCTTTCAGCCGGTTGCCTGTTATGCACAAATGGCTTCCATTTTATCGACCGGGGCCATGTCCCCCTCCATTTTCAACGTTGTACTACATGTATTGATAGGACGGATACAAAAAGGTCAGGAAATTATTGGAACGTCATTTGGAATGGATTGCATTAGAGCAAAAGAGAATTAATGACTACGACTGTACGATTACTATTGATAATAATTGACGCACCTGCACTACTTCGTAATTGCCTTGGGGATGGGTCTAAGCGCGCGTCTAACCCGCGTCTTTTGCCACCGCCTTCTTTTTATCCCGCCGATTGTCTAGTCCTCCACCAGCTTCAGTTCTACATACCCAGTACAGACTCGCCATACGCCGCGGGTGCTCATATCGCACCTATGGATTGAAGGCAGATTTCCACTCTTTTAATTAGTTCTTTCCAGACCAGCAGCTCACGAAGACACACCGTCACAATGTCGTCCTCCCAACCGCCGCAGAGCGGCAATGCGGACTCCGGTTCCTCAGCGAAGCCGTTCTCTTTATCACTAGGCGGAAATTCCACAAGAGCGCCAGCAAATGGCCCGCCGAAAAAGACGTCCTTCAACATTCAAGGCGCAGCACGTTCCACCGACCCATCTAGCCGAACACTCGCGCGCCGACCTCACCACCTGCACGATGACGAAGAATCCGATGAAGAAGCTGCGCCCACCCACGAAGTCGTCACCGGGTTCGACACCTTAACGGGAACCGCCATCCCCGCAAACAAGGTGGAAGAAAAGCGTGAGCTGGTTATACCCGTCGCCGGAAACAATAATTGGAGGGACCGCCCGGGCGTCAATCTTCGGAAACCTAAGGGCAAGAACCTTTTGCCAAAGGAGGTCCAGGCCATTCAGGAAGCGCAGAAAAGGGGCGAAGTTGCTGGAGACAATGTTGAGACAGAGCGTCCGAGTGTGGCTTATGGATTGACTTTTGCGCAGCCGGCTTCGCAGGATTCAGCCCAGCCGACGGATAATGATCGTCCGATGAAGGATGTTACTGGGCCTGCTGCTACTCCTGCTGCTGAGGAAGAACGCAAGCCACTTACCCAGGATGAGATTGCTCTGCAGGCGCTTATTCGGGAGACGAAGGGTGAGCCGGAGCGCAGGTCGGATCTTGTTATTGAGTCGGCTAATCGGGATGGCGATGATCGGGCCGGAGGACGGTATGATGAGACCTCTTCGTTTCGAGCGGATGTTGCGGCGCGCCCGGAGTCTGCGAGCTTGGATCAGTATAACGCAATCCCGGTTGAGGAGTTTGGCGCTGCGCTACTTCGTGGTATGGGGTGGAAGGAGGGTCAAGCTGTAGGAAGAGGAAAATACGGTGGTTCTTCAAATCAGGACAACAAGCCGCGGGTCCCGGAGCGCCGTCCCGGGTTCCTGGGGATTGGAGCGAAAGATGTGTCTGGTGGGAAGGGTGCAGAGGCCGAGCTCGGCGCATGGGGCAAGGCTGCCATGCGGAAAGGCTCTAGGAAGGGAGGGAAGGAGGGCGAGTCCAACCCGGAGGGTGTATATATGCCCATTATGATGCGGAACAAGCAAACGGGCGAGTTCATAACAGAGGAGGAACTTGCTGCGCAACGGAAGGATGCCAAGAAACGGGGCGATGAGGATGAATGGAAGCAACGACGCGATCGCAATTTGGAGAAGAGTGGCCTGGATAGGGATCGCGATCGTGACTCCCGGCGTCGCGATTACGATGACGATGACGGTGATCGCTATGACAGACGCAGGACGGGATCTTCAAGGAGAGACCGGAGTTTGTCATCCAGTGACCGGCATTCAAGACGGCGCAAATACGAGGATGAAGACAGTGACAGTCGAGATGACCGCTACTACCGGGACAGAGACCGTGACCGGGATCGTGACTATCGCCGGGATCGCGATCGAACTGGGGACCGGGAACGAGAGCGTGACAGGGACAGAGATCGGGATCGAGACCGCAGCAGACGGTATCGAGATGATGATCGCCATAGTAGCTCGAGGCACTCTTCCTCGCATACATCGAGCAGACATCGTGACCGTGATAGGGAGCGAGACAGTGATCGCGACTCCCGCCGGAGAAGGAGAGACGATGATCGATGATCTGAGGAAGACCTTTCAGTTTCATAGACATATTCAAATCCGCATATACTACTTATGATCTTGATACCACTTTTGTACGACTAAGGGCGTATGGAAGGACTATCGATAGCGACACTATTAACGCTGACGTTTCAATACCGACAACAGATCTCATAGCCATGTAGAATACTTGCCTCAACAGCTTCTAATTCAGAACAGGTAGTACCATCTAGGGGGGAAAAAAAGAACTTTTTATATGCTGGTCTCCTAACAAAAACAGAACAAGTACTCCCACTGAAAGCGCCAACATACACACGGTATTTGCAAAGATCATGCAGATTAACTTGGGTCTATTTGTACATAGTCTCATTCAAAAGTTTTGTTTTTATCCACACCTGGGTTCTCCTATACCCCCAGCATGACCACGTCTTTTTCATGCTCTGGGACACTGTCTTCAGGGAGACTGCTGTAAGGGTCATACGGGGTAGAAACGCCCAGGCCCCCGAGTCCCACACCACCGTCCATCTCTGCAAGAACCCATTCTACGAGGTAGCTTTCGTCGGAAAGTTCCTCAACACGGCGGTAATGCCGGTCAGTATACGAGGCCAGCGCTTGCAGGATATCCTTCATGCCTGCTGAAGTGCGACCTTCGCGGCGACGCTTCGCCATGCTTGAGGTGGCAAGCTCGACAAATGTTGAAGCCGGGTAGGAGCGGAACAAAGCGAACAGGATCCGCTGGGCGACTCTGGATGTTCGGGCGTTCGTGTTCCAGTCACGAAGTCTGAGAAGGAGTGTACAGAGGTTTTCCGGGTCAAGAGTTTGAAGAACCTCGTCGATCGAGGGGTTGCCAGTTAGGCTGTTGGCACGCTCGCTGGCTTCGGAATCGGTCGCTGTTGGGTCCTCTGCAGCATCTATCGCAGAAGTGAACAGGGACAGTAGCCGGGCTGGGTGGTTGAGCTGAAGTGCCAGTGTGATGGCTTCGCGATAAGCCCCGGCGCGAATGTAGTTCTGAAGCTGTTGATCTTGCTCAATACGAGCTGAGTTGGCGTTTACTGTAGCGGTGTAAGTGGCCGAAGTCGTGTCTGTCCAGAAGGTAACAGTTGAGTCGGCAGAACCAGAGGCAAGACCGTAGGGAGAGGTTTGTGAGAGGGTAGAGGAGGACAGAACGTCGTCACGGCAGCCAGATGGCGTCGGGCTGGCCAGAGCCCAGACACGGTCCTCATGGTTGTCGAGAGTCGTCTCGACCTCGCCGCTGTAAGGGGACCAAATCTTCACCAAGCCATCTGCGGCCGCAGACGCAACCAGAGGTTTCGCCTGCGCAACTGCATTATGTGTCATTGCTTCGTCTTCATCCTCTTCCTTGTTAGACAAGTCCGAAGGTGGCAGCCAGATCACCTTGAGCACACTGTTCGTGTGACCTTCGAAAGTGAGAAGACAGCTGTAGTCCGACAAGCTCCAGATCTTGATAGTCTTGTCTCCCGATCCAGTAGCAATCATGCCTCGGTTTGTGCTCGTTCCCGTGTCGGAGGTGAGGATAGGGGTACCACGAGGAGCGAATCGTGCTGACCATACTCCCCTCTTATGTCCCCGCAGGACACCCACAACGGAGCCATCCTCGATGGACCAGATCTTCACTGTACGGTCCTGGGACGCGGATGCGAACAAGGTCGATGTAGGGTTAATATCCAGAGCATTGATATCCTTTTCATGGGCTTTGCGTGTGTACACGGCCTTGGGGTTGTGAGGTTTGGAAGACTTAAGAGGAGCCAATTTACCCGTGTCCCATCGTTTGATAGTACGATCTTGCGATCCTGTGAGCAGGAAAGCAGGGGGATGGTTCAAGGGGTCGTTGTGAGCAGGGGTGTTGACTGGCGGAGGAGCTCGGGGGAAACTGATGGCACCGAGCGACTCTGCATGTCCAGTGAGGACAGCAAAGCATGTGTAAGAGGAATTCTTGGGGTCAAGCCGCCAAAGACGTGCAGTATTATCCTTTGCGCCGGTAACAAGCCAGTGGCCTGACCAGTCCACGTCGATACAAATAATGATGTCGTCGTGACCTTCCAAGTGTGTGACGTCGGCACCAAAGTAGTCACCCTCTCCGGTAGCTGGCCTATCCTCGGACGGTCCAACTGAAACCACCCTTATACTTTCGGTGTTGGTAGCTAACGCAAGCATCGACCGATCGGGACCGACATATGCAAGATCGATAATATCATCATCGTTGCCGGAGATGCGCCTAATAACCGGCAGCGGCTCAAAGGTAGACCCAGCTTTGTAGTCGGCGAGTGGCTGAAGCGAGTGCAGTCGAATGGTTTGGTCAGCATGCACAGTCATTGCGAATGACATGCCCGCGGAATACTGAATCGCCACTACGGCCTCGAACTCGGCTGCAGCTTCTTGCTCGTGAGTAACCTCTCCTCCGCGGTTGCAGTCCCAAACACGCAAACGGCCGTTCTCTCCTCCCACCAAGCACAATCCGCTGTCAGCGACGAAGCAAGCTGCTTCCACGCTCTCAAGAACGGGGATAACACGGCGCGTCTTGAAAGTCCGCACATCCCACACAATGACAGTCTTGTCGCGGCCTGAAGAGAGCAGCGCATTCTCTGCGGGTGAGTACGAAAGACTCCGGACAACAGAGACGTGCGATTCCAACGATGCGATGGGCTTCCTCTTATTCAAATCCCAGACGCGGACCATACCCTCCTCGTCACCTGAAGCGAGTCGAAAAGCGCCGATCGAATCGGCTACTTCATCCATGTCCTCATCCTCATCAGAGTCAAGGCTCTTGCCCTTGGACCCCTTCTTTTTCTTCTTTGATGATGCCTTGTCGTTGTCCTGGTAAGGTACTTGAAAGAAACACAGCGCCGAGATAACACCACCATGACCGTGGAAAGTATGCGTGATGTATCCACCCCGAATATCCCAAACCTTGATAGAACCATCCGCAGCGCCAGTTGCTAGGAGAGTACCCGTGGGATCGATTGCTGTGGTAACAACAGGAGCTGTGTGAGGTTTCAAGGTTCTAGCTAGTTTGGCCTCGACGGTTTGTGTGTTTTCATCAAAAGGAGTCAGAGAGTAGATGCGCATGGACATCGAGCGCGAGCAGAGAACGACGTGCGAAGCCGATGGAGAAACTAAACGCAGTCAGTACATACCTCTTAGCTAGCGTAGGAAAGGGAAGTAAGAGAGAGGGAGAGTTGCATACTGGCCAAGCTAGTGATTATTTCGCCATCCTAGAACATCCGGGTTAGCTATTTGCGACTTCTGAATGCGTGAGAGAAGCTTACGCCTTCAAGGCTGGCAACTTGGTCGCCGGTCTCAAGGTCGACCACGAGAGCATCCTCGCCAATGCAAGTCGCCAATAGACGACCACTAGCATCCAGCGCAGTGCTTCCTCCGGTGTAGATAGGACGAAGAGTTCGAGACGCCTCGAAGGTCGTCTTAACCACGGCTTTGGACATGATGGGGGAATTTTCTCAACAACCAGAAGTCTATAAATCTACCGCGCCATCATATGACAGAACAAATCCGCGCCTTCAAAGAAAATGGCAGTTGCGTACCGCCGTCCGAGTCGCCGTCGCACCGAAACTTTTGGGTCTTTTTTCGAGATGTTTGCTTTGTTTGACGAGCTGGTGGAACCCCGCTAGCTCGTGATCTAGCCGCTTCAGACGCCGGAGCCGCTTACATGACTGACACTTACCATTTGGGGCAGGACCACCACCGATCTCGCAACCCATCGAGTTGCTTTCACTGGTCTCGGATATCTTCATCAAGGCAGAAATGCCCCCTGCGGTTACTTTTCGATGAACGTTGTTGACATGCTCACGCGATGGGGCGGCGAGCATATCTCAATCGGCTGGCTCTGGTAGGCTCATGTCTCTTTTCTTGTATATGCTCAGCTGCGAGTGGGGACACATCTGATGTAGTTTGTTGTCTGCGCGAAAGTCTGTTCCTGAAGTAATATGCAATCAACGTGAATGAGATCCCCCTTTAGGCATATCTGCAGCTCTCGTCTTCATACCCACCTGTGTCCCCATCTTAAAACGGGCTGTCACGCCTCTACCCTCTCGCCTTCATTTCACGCGTCGCAATTTACTGTAATGACCGAATAATTAACAGTTATCTAGGGCCGGTCTCCTTACGAAGCTCCTGAGCGCCCTGCGAGTTCTGTGGTGAACTCAGGAAATGTCACTCAGCGGACAATATCAGGCTTACATGCGGACGGATACGTCCAGCATTATGATGAAAGAGGCCATCCAATCAATCCCCAATCTAAGTCCTTTGGCAGGGAACTCCGTAGGGCCAAGAATGACATCCTTTCCACAATGGGGATTGTTGTCAGCGAAGATGGTAATGTTAGTGGGCCCAGCGAACAGCAGAAGCTCGATATCATAGCTGCGGAAAACGACTATGGCTTGGTTATGGCCACTCTGGACCAAGTCTCAATCTTCCTTGGCTCTTGGTGGACCTCTTCTCTTCTGGGTCGGGTACAGGTGAGAGCCCTATATGCAGTCATGGAATCTATAGCAATGGGACAGTGGGCTAATCATATACCTCAGACCTTCAAGAGCTATACGCGGCTGCCCCTGTTGAGCATAGTGCGTCTTGAGCGCTCTGCCTACGGAATATGGGGCTTCTATTTCGCCGGGATCCCGGCATGGGCTGTATCTACATGCATATCCTTTTGTCGACATCACCCCTTGGAACGTTTAATTGCTTTCTTGCAGAATTTGTTCCCGGAAGATGACGTGGGCTCTAGGCTTATACGGGCATTGTTGAATGTCGTATATTCAGCGTAAGAATCCCAGACCAACCTTTTCACCATCTTCTAACATCACATATAGGGGAAGAGGAACCATGCTGGTCCTGGCGATACAGACGTACATGTATTCCCTCTTACAATCCCTTCACATCGTTCCTGCTCACTCTATGCCCGGGATACGCTTCTTTCTGCCCTTTGGAGAGCTAGCTTCAATGCAGCTACCCAGTTTACCCACAGACCTTTCTATCGAGTCTCTTAGCGGATTCCTACTGGGCCTTCTAAAAACCCCGTCGTTACTCGTTTACCTATCGGTATGTCTACGCCCAGTAATCGAGGTAAGGCTTTATAGATTTATTCGGCGAAGACTGCCCAAGCCTATCTACGCGGACGAACTCTCTGTGAAAGTGGCGTACGACAATGATCTTATCGACTGGATGATGCCAGCTCTCGGACGTCGATCAGAGGAAGAGAACCGTCGCAGTAATCTCTCCTTCACGGAAGACTTGATGTACGAGCTAGGCTTCTTTCGATCATGGGCGCTATCCTGGTTTGGCCTAAAATCATTGCGCACGGCACGAGCGTCGGAGCAAGCAGCAGACGCTCGTCGTAGACGAGAGTGGCTGGAGTCCCTTCCTCAAAGCATAGAGCAGTTGCAGCATGAGCGGCAATCCAGAACCCGTCGACCACGAAGACGGTCATCCGAGTCCCCGTTTACAAATGGGCATATCCATCATGACCCAACACGTTCTGATACTCCAAATCGAGGCTCGATCGATCAAACAGCTGATTTAGGAGCTGGCTTCGGTGGTAACCAAGTCCTTGCCAATGAGGAAAACCGTATGTCTCAGTCGCCAACTGAAATGAGTAGTGGCGACCTCGCGGAAATGGCTCCTTTACGGAGGGCAGGGACATTACCTCTACCAGACGACAACTCGCCAGCTCTACCAAATGGAGAGTCACGGCATGCTGATGCAGGCGAGAATAACCGGAACTCGCGGTCAAATACGCTTTTCTCCCGTCCATCATCACCTGCGACCTCTTCTCCAGCTTCACCCCGGGTCCGGGCTTCTCTTATCCATCAAAATTCCGATGTCATCACAATGCAGCTGGAACTTTTGGGAAACCGCCGCCCTCAGAACCAAGGACAGGCAACTGCACGACCTCAAAATGAAGCCTCTCAACTTCCATCCAATGGCGAGGTTGTAGACGGGCAAACGATTTCTGAATTTCTTGATAGCCTTTTGTCCAACCAGGGCAGGAATTTAACCACGGTTGTTAATTCGGATAATATGGATAGTGATGGACTCTCCAATATGACCACGAGCGCATCGCCTATGCCTATCAGTGACAACCTTGGCTCGGCCTCTCCGCGTAACATTCAAAGTCTCGAACCACAACGGCCACCTGCTGAAGCTCCTACGTCAAATCCGGTGAATATCCTGCCTGAGAGCATAGAGGAACCGTCACCTGGTGACACACTTCATCAATCACCCGAAGCAGAGCGAGCCCATGAGAATGACTTTGATTCCGAGATATTTCCCCGAATTTCCGACCCTAATATTCGTCAAAATATGGTACCTAGTGGAACTGCCACTGCAAATCGGGTGACCATTCTCTCCTCTCACCCTGTCGACTCGTTAGCATCGCATCTAGCGTCTATACTAACAAACGTTATGTTCATACCCCTCGAATCCCTCTACCTGCGGTCCCTTGCTGCGTCATATCTGCGGTCTACTCACGCTCCTACCGCGCTCCGAGCTGATGTCCGAGGGTTAGGAGATTGGAGTTTGACACCACGATCAGACATGTTGTCATACCTTGGAAAAATCGCCCTCATAACTGGAATACAAGCTGCCGTGAATGCCACTGTCTGGGGTGTCATATCTGGTGCCGCCATCAAGATCGGAAGAAGGTTTTGCGGCTGGGGAACCCTATGAAGATCGTAATCTTTCTGTCGGCTATAAAATCCTGAGATGGCCTTTTGACCACATTACTTTCATTTGACAGAGTGGCTCTTTGCAGCCGCCGTCGCTTTTCTCTTCATTGCACATATTACTGGACATAATGGACACAGTCACTTAATCCTTCTCGTATCATCATATTACTTTATAGCCCCATAGTGACCGAGTAACTTCAACAGAATCACTTAGTATGAGCTATGGTTGCAAGACCAAAAATAACTCGGGAGAAATATTGATTCTATCATCGTCGTAAAATTCTTAATTATACAGTAGCCCCTCCTTTGCGAGGCCTACGATCGGGGCCATTGAACAAGGAATATTTGACAAGACTTCACATCCAAAGACATCCCGGTATCACTTCGCCGGGTTCTTCCCTTTGCGATTCGGCATGCCAGGGACCTTCCGACGCTCCCATACCATCAAGTACCCTTCCTTCGTGAACAGAGTCTCGGTTTCGGCCCGCTTCACAAACAGATCCTGAATCTCCAGCCACTCGGGCCCACGCTGCTCGCCAGCATGTTCTTTCTGAAGCCGACTATTCTCCGCAGACATAGCTTTATCATGCAACTGAACAAGCCAGGAGACTTTCTCGCTTCCTGCTCCAGCCCCTGACGAGGCTTTTCCACTAGCTGCATTGACTCCTTTGTCTGCTGCGGCTTCCTCGTGGGCACCTGGGGCAGCGACAGTAGGGTCGAGAATGATGTTTGCGACGAGGTCGTAGAGGATCGGTTCGCCTGGCGGCCAGATCTCTGGGTTCGGCTCAACATATGGCGACATGTCTAATGAGCGAGGGGACGGGAAGGTCACGATTGTAGGGTTTCGTTCAGAGACGAAGCGGTTCTTGCTGAAGCGCTTGATGTGGAATAGGAGGTAGGGAGGAAGAGGGTGCAGGAGCCTGTGCCGGACTCTGTGGGCGAGTTTTTCGGAGGCGGTGATTCCGTTGTATTTGTTTAGGAGGGTAGTCAGAGGGACTTGCGGGATGATAGATTCCCGGTTGGCGGATTGGAAGAGAGGCGTGGGTGGTAGATCTAATGTGAGGATGAGGAAGGGTGTCGTTTGGCTGTTGATGGAGCCGGATTCGGTGAACACTAAACGTGCGTTTTGGGTATCTGAGTGGGCTGTGATAGCCTGGCTTTCGATCCTCAAGTGACCCTGAAATGCGGCTTGGACAACGCTTGTAGGCGTCTTGGATGGTTTCTTGGAACCTCCAAGAGACAGGTGGAGGTTGTTCAAGAACCACGACATGAAGTCCACTGGGTCGGACTGCTGTGTGAGTGTAAAGCGCTTCGATGAGCGGAGAGCGATCTCCTGCAACAGTTCGTGTGGAGATACATGTGAGCGGAATGCTTTGGGGTTCCATAGTTTTCGGACTAGAGTACTGAAGCGGAGGGCTAATTGAGGCGTTCCTGGTTGAGGGAATTCGTGCAGCAGGAAGTAATTGCGGATGGGGAAGACGTGAGCTAAGAGCTGGACCACCACGTTCAGATAATCGTTGGCTTTGATATTGTTCATACCGACAAAGCCTGGGGATATTAGCACATTGCACTTAGCAACATAAACGACCTGGGTGTCTTACCAGGCCTATAGCGATTTCCTGCTAGGTCGAATGCGTCATGAACCTCCTTGTCCAGCTTCATCACTTCATCCTTATTATAGTACGGGTCCACCACGTATTTGATATCATCCAAGCTCTGGTTCTTGACCTCATATCCTTCCGGGAGAACGTAGACCTTTTTGGTACCCATATTGACGAAAACATGGTGTCCGACCTCAAGCGCATGGAAATAAGCATGCGACTTCGGTCCTCTGCCCTGGAAATATTTGCCGCACACAAGACAAGCGTAAACATTGATGTTCGACAAGCTGACTGAGCATAGCTTTTCAAAATCGAAGTCGAGGATCTCACGATTGATCGTATCGAGGTACAAGTCGCTGTAGCCCTCCATGGGGGCGCTCTGACGTTTCGGGGCCGCGATAACCGGTTTGTCGTCATCAGCATCAACATCGGACGATTCGGGGCCTCCATCTTGCGCTGCTTCCGCTAGCTCTTCGCCTTCCTGGTCGGCAGCCGCAAGTATATCCTGTCCGCTGCGCTCATGTTCTTCAAGCTCCTGTCCAGTCGCCCGGCGAATCGGCAAAGCTCCACGGCGCGGATCGTTTTCCGACAGCTCTTCATCCTCCACACGCGCTTTCTTCGAGGCAGGGGAGCCTGCTGCAAGCTCTTCCTCGAGCGACAGCTCAGCTTGTCTCTTCGACATCATGACTGGGTAGAATGGCGAGATTTGTGAGGGAAGCTGCTGGGGTTGCGGGATTCAAACTGCGAAGGACGCGATGCAAACCGCCTGGTGCAAACATGCCAAACACCCGCACAGCGTCATAAGGTGCTTGGTTACATACGGCATCATGGGATCGCAACCCGGCGGCATCAAGCTAGGTGCGCTAGTGCTACGATATTACGGACAAAGCGACTTCTCAAGAAATCATTGATATTGTCTCTACCTAGCTAAATAATAGGAGAGACTTTGTCTCGGTCAAAGCCATGGAAATTACCCTGCCATGCAAACCGATCTTCTCTTGAAACCCAAGTCCCGTGAAACCGAAAACATTAGACAATCATTGGTATGATACATCACATTAGGCACTCTTGACAATCCTGTTATTATCGAATGGTACTTCTTGCACGCCGTCCTTAGTCACGATCTTCACCAGAACCTAGAAGCTGTCAGCTACCCGTACTTGCTCGCACTCCAGGTGCCTATGATTTCGGTAACATACACCCTTGTAATCGATCGGTAGTCTGCGCTTCAATTCGTCTGTGCACATTTCCAATAGCTTCATTCCTTCTTCAAGCGAAATGTCGGGGTGGTGGTGTTTATCGAGGGTGGACAGACAGTAGTATCTAGAGCAATTTAGTATGAATCCCAACAGCTGAAACCGCTGTTACCCAGCGCCCGCACTTACTGTGCATATCCGTGAGCAGCATATGGTACAGGTGCCAGCGATGCCAGGTAATCGATCCAGTATAGGTGAGGCTTGTGCGTGATGGGATCGACACCTCCCAGCAAGAGGTTGACAGTGTAGGGATTCCGAGACCGCAGACTCCGCGCCATTTCTCCCCGAACAAAGCTAGCAACCGCATTCGGGCCCAGCTCGGTATCGTTCCGCATCGTGTATAGTTGGATATTGGCTTGGATGTACTCCGCAAATTGTACTAGTTGAGCTCCGGGTTAGCTATGTAGTTCCTGGCGGTTCCGCGTCTCCGATCACTGGGGAAGCTGCGACGAACCCGTGTCTCCCGCCTCTCCGGAGAAGGCCATAAGGTTGTGTTCATTCAGCTGTTTTGTCTTGTCATCTTCGGCTTTGAGGATGGTGGGGCCTCTCATGGCAGCCTTGGAGGCCGCCAGAATGACGAAGTCCTTGCCAGTGATGCCGAGTAGAACCTCCCTGTGAACGAGGATGAGTGAGCGTCGTGTCCATCGATATAAATTTCGGTGTACTTACATGTCTGTAGTATGTCAGGGTGTGATTAATTTAGAGGAAAGATGAAAGAAAGGGCGGTAATGGAAGAGGTGATGGGAAGATGACAGTCGAGAGCCCATCGTTGGCCGCGCGGAGCTTTGACTGCCTGGAGCTGCGGCTCTTGTTGCCTTACTGCCTTAGGCCTGAGCTCCGTGCTGAGTCAGCAATTAGGCGTAAAGTTGATGCGCCTTCCGCCTGCACGGTCCACCGGCAGAAAAAAGTGAGAAACCGAGTATCTCCATCGCATCGGCCAATTTGCCAGAGCCTTCTTCCCCTCCAGACCCTCTTTTACCGCCCGTTTTCCACTCCCGGAGCTTCGGTCAATTACATTGGGTGATGTCGTCCTTTTTCACCCTGCCCGCTTCGCAGCGGAAGCGCAAGAGAGAAGACCGCGCCGGCGCCCCCGCGTCTAAGAAACGAGGTGTCGATGGAGACGGAGATGCGGGCGCAAAGAGTGGCAAGAAGAAGACTAGGGAGCCGTCGGTTTCGGGAAGCGACATCGATGAGGATGAGCTCAGTGGCGCATCAGGTTTGTCGGAGGAAGAAAGTGGCTCGGATTCCGACGAAGGAGAGACAGCCGGAGACCGGAGATTGAAGCTTGCGGAGCGGTACTTGGAGAATGTCCGGGATGAGGTTGAGGACTATGGCTTTGATGCAGCCGAGATCGATCGTGACTTGATCGCAGAAAGGCTGAAGGAGGATGTTGTACGTATCCATCTACCCATTCCACTCCTGTTCGACTGGTCGGGCATTTTACATGCAGAGCTGACGAGAACTGCAGGATGAATTCAAAGGACGCGTTTATCGTCAGATCGCCTCCGAATTGGCCTTCTCGACGGCCTCCCATACCTTCTTCCGGGCAGATACGCAATCAACTACATCAATTGCAGTCCACGCGCCGTACGTTTACACCGTTTCGAAGGACAAGACCTTGATCAAATGGGAACTCGCCACACCAACCTCCACGGTTCCTACGACAAACGAAACTTCTAAACGTCCCCCAGCGCCCCAACGGAAGAAGCCAAAGCAGGTCAGGTTTGTGCGGGGTTTGCGAAAGGTTGCGGAGACGGGAGAGGAACATGGCCACACCAAGAACATCTTGTCTGTCGCAGTGTCGCCGTCCGGAAAATTTGTAGCCACGGGAGGACAAGACCGGAAACTCATTGTCTGGGATGCAGAGACTCTTACCCCCTTGAAGACCTTCACACAACATCGCGACGCTGTCAGTGGTCTTGCCTTCGCTCGTCATATATCTACCATGAGTTCCGGCGAGCAGCTCTTCTCTGGCTCTTATGACCGGACCATCAAGACCTGGTCTTTGAGTACAGCCGGTCATGCCTATGTTGAGACACTTTTCGGACATCAAGACCATGTTACGTCCGTCGCCGCCATGGCAATCGATCAGTGTGTCAGTGTGGGAGCACGTGATCGCACGGCCAGGTTGTGGAAGGTTATCGAGGAATCCCAATTGATCTTCCGTGGTGGCTCTAAGAGCGCCTCCTATCAAGAGAACAACATTGACTGTGTAGCGCCGTTACCTCCTAACCACTTCGTTACGGGATCGGACTCAGGTTCCATCTCTCTCTGGTCCATTCACAAGAAGAAGCCGCTTCACACGATCCCTTACGCACACGGCCTCGACCCCTTACCTCCACTGGATGAACTCTCCTCGGAAGTCAACCAGGAAACCGCAGCACACAACTCCCGTCACCTCCGGCGCATGCCCCGCTGGATCACCGCTTTGACTACCCTTCCAGGCACAGATGTCGTTCTTAGTGGCAGCTGGGATGGCTTCATCCGTGCCTGGAAGATCTCAGAAGACAAAAAGACCATAGTTGCCCTGGGCCCTATCGGAGCAGGATCTAGCATCCCGCTTACTCCCGATACCCCATCCGAGCAACTAAAGCAGACCCTCGCTTTCGACACACCAACGAGCCCGGATCACATGGCAGTCGACGGTGCGCCGGCCCAGCAAGCCGAGGAGGAAGCCGAACCGCTGGTCAAGGGTGTTATCAACGACATTGCTGTATTCGAGCGTCGTGCAGAAACCGCCAAACCAGGCCAAGCGCCAGCGGAACCCAAGTCCAAGTCCAAGTCCAACAACAAGCCGTCTGCGCCCGAGCAACATGGGCTCTGCATCGTAGCCGCTGTTGGCAAGGAACATCGGCTAGCAAGGTTCAAATGCTTCTCCAACAACTTCCATGACGGCCCCACCGCAGACGGTCGGAACGGCGCCGTGGTGTTCGAAGTATCATTCATCTCCGAAAAATCGAAATGATCGAATCGAGGCGCTGACTGACTAACTGATCTTGGTGGCGGCGCTGGACGGCTGTATGCAATGTAGTGAAAACAAGGCGTCTGTGCATTCTATATCTCCTTCTATTTTATGCATGTATCTTTTATTCCCGGGCCGGTGGTCTCTGCATATTGCTTTCAAAAGTTCGCATTAGACGAGGTACTTTTCTGTTCTACTATCTCTCTAATCTCCGTGATTTAGCCGGTTTTTTGTACGATGTATATACTTTGAACATGACAATTTTCTTGAATGACTCCTCTCCTACTACTAGTATTATTACTCCTCATCACAAAACATCCAACCCCCCTCACCAAATAGAACCAACTGAACTAACCCCAATAAAACCATCATCATGTACCACTGACAAGTCCTTCCTTCAACCCACAACATAAGCGCCGAGCGTGACAACGACCCTGTCCCCTGCAGGCCACTAAATCTAGCTTGTCTAGCTAACGGGTTCATTAATTCCCCGGCGCTAAAGCCGGCGACTAGACTGAAGGCGGATAGGGATATCTGCCTAGTGCCTAGAGCCCTAGACTAGATACTAATTACGTAGTGGTCTCCGCGAGTTGGGCGGGGCATGCTGCATACGTAGTTACTAAGTTTAGCTCAATAATACTACTACTACTACTACTACTACTACTACTACTACTACTACTACTACTACTACTATTATTATTATTTACGGCTATTTTTATGATCAGACGCATTAAGTATTTACTCGTATGTTGGCCGGGAAGGACTAAGGGTTATTCATGTACTACTAAATGCTGTGACGCGCGCACGCGAATGTGCGCGGTTAGGATTGGAATTTGGGGAGGGGTAGGTGGTAGTACTAGTATGTCATGCCGGGCGGGCCGGGGAAGGATGCAGTGTGGAATTTGGTAGTAGTATGGTTGTGGGTGTTGTGGAGGGGTGGGAGATTGGTGCTGGCTTTGTGGTTTTCGTGGCTGAGGGTGTAGAGGATAGATGTTCTACTCTGTTCTACTGATATACTAGTAACTACTGCTTGGTCAAGGTTCACATATTCAGTGTGGGAAGTTTTGGTATGTATTGTCTCAATCAATGAGATTGTCATTTCCTGCAATCTAGAATGATAGTAAAGCGGGAAAGAAGAAGAGTAACAGAAGACTATGCCATAAGATGCTTGATGATACAAGTGCTCTTGAACAGAAATGTCATGATAAACCGAACGTCGCCTGGAAACGACCTTTACCCAAGGTATTGAATGAGCAGCAAGAGACAAGAGATCGAAAACAGGGGTATTTTCAAATGGCCTGAGAGGGAAGTTTAAGCCTTGGTCGCGGGGATGATGCAAGTAGAATAGCACACGACTTCGTATTTTCTCCGTGGTCGTATATCAAATCGCCAGCTCGGCGGTTCGTGTGTATGTAGCAGGCCTAATATAGAAGTGTATAATTCCTTTGGGGGTCTCAAGGATGGGTGAACTAGCACCGCAGAATCAGGGGAAGTCGCAGATAATGGATCATTAGGAAGTAATATCAATCGTCATTGGAATCGTAGATGAGATGTCGGAGCGCTTTAGTAGGCTGAGGGGCGGCGACGGCCCCTGTCTCTTGTCCGCCTAGTTGGTCGCACGGGGCCTTCGTCAGAATCGTCATCCACGCTGATTGCATCCATAACAGTAGACCCGGCGGACACTTGCTGTGGGAGCCGTCGATCATTGCGGAATCCTGCTTGAGATCTGGATTCACTGCGTCCTGAGACTGTACCAGAAGTCCCATTCTCGCAAGATGGAGAACTCGACTGTATTCGGTAGGTTTGGATGCGATTGCGCCGCATGCCACCTGCAGGCGGCAGAATCGGATCCTCATCGTCGTCATCATCATCGTCGTCGTCATCATGACTTTCATCATCCAGGCTCTCCTCGTCCAGGCTTTCCTCAGACATCTCATCAAAGGTTGACAGGTCAGTTCCGATAGTGTGGGTGATCGAGATCTCATGCCGCCCAACTACCGTGGATCGGTCAGATTCGGAATAATCATCGTGTTCCAAGTCATCGTCGATGAACGAATCCATGTCCGCATCCTCATCCTCCTCATCCATGTCGCTATCTTCCTCGAGAGCTGACGAAATTCCAGAAGGCCAGTCATAATGGTTCTGCCGGCGGAAATGCCCATTTGCACGCATGTTCGGAAGGTCGCCAGGAGCTAGGCCATACCATTGACGATAAAGTTGATCTATGTCGGCAGGTTGTATATCAAGGGGCAAGTGGTCATGGTTGGGGTCCCAACCATATTCGTCCGCGTCTCCAAATCCATCTTCAATCTCATCATCGTCATCCAAGTAGTCCGTCATTTCCGAATTTTCGTCTGACTCACTCCAGGCCGAAATGCCAGTCACAGACTCGTCATCTTGTCGATATCCACACTGTGCACACCCTTCATCTTCCTCTAGCTCCCACGAACAACGTGGACAACGCACAACATTGTCCTCGAGGTCCACGATAGGTTGCGCGACTGGAGTCTTCTTGTTGAACGTACCACGGAACAGTCCCCCCTCCCGCGGGTGTGTATTTGTTTTGTCTTTTTCCAGTCGTTCCGCTTCCTCGCGTTGATGATTTAGGTGTTCGACTGTGGTCTCGCCCTTATCAAGCAGCTCCGGGCGACTTGTGAACATTTGAACAACAGCGCGGACCTTGAGTACTTCATTTAGTGCCTGTTGCGCATCGAATCAGAAATGAGCATGATGTCAGGGGCTTACCAAGTATGCGGGAGCAGGTTGCGCTTTCACCGGTGCTCGACAGTCCGGGCATGTCTTGTTGTGCCTCCCACCGACAAACCATGATGTTAAACACTAGAGCGAAAGGTTAGACGCCAAAACTTATGAGTGTCGTCGATATTGGCGATACTGACACTATAACAAAAGGTATGTCCGCAGGCAAGGGTGTAGGGTTCATAAAGTGGTCGGATGCAAACGCCGCATTGTAGGAGAGAACGGATATCGTCGACATGGCCTTGCAGCGTTTCAAAGAGCTAGAGATGAGGGGGATATATCAGCGCACGAAAAGCTCGATTATAGGAAGGAAAGCTTACCCCTGACGCGTTGTCTCCAATATTGACATTTGGTGTGCTGGTGCTCTCGGAGCCATTGCTCAGGGCAGCTCCAGCGGGGGTAGGTTCGGACATGGTATGAGGATACACGGACCAGATGCTGGTGGTAACGGCCTTATATAGTTGAGGATCTGGTCTTTGTATCCGGCGCGACAAGTTTCCGTATCAGATACGGAAGGTGAACGGCTTGCGGTCGGTGAGGAAGGGATTGGATACAAATAGTATGGATGGGAACTCTCAGGTACGCGCGAGGATTGCCGACATAACTGGGTCCGGACTTTTGCTATGGCAGAAGGAACTCCCCACCAAGCGCTGGAGTTTGACGCGACGGGGGATGGGCGCCAGAGGTCGAGATGAAATGCTGTTGGCCTGAAGATACCAGACGGTATGACCGGCACGAAGCAGAGGGTGAAGGTTCGAAGAAAGAAAAGAGGAATTATGATCTATGGCGATTGGTCTGGCCGGCGTGAGCATGATTTTCTGGTCGGGGAATCTGCGCGCAAACCGAGCAAACAATGGGGCGGCGGATGATTGAGTGGATCCGTGGAAGAAGCCGAAACTCTACCTATCGTCGGGTCGATCCCATACATCACAAGTTCACATCCATCTCTACTCCGTACCTTCCAACACATCTTTCCAACTTCCAACAATTAGTCTACGCCAGTCAAGAAGAAACAGGGAGAGTCGAGATTGAACCCAGCCTGATGGGCTAGCAGACAAGGTTATGAGCTGTGATTTGTCCCTCTTCAGAGCTAGACGACGACCCTAACGGAAAACTAAGGCCGAAGGAGTAATCCGGCGCCGTCTCACCGTCGATACGCCAAATGTATCTCAGCAGCTCTTTAGCTCTGTCATAAGTGGGCCACGTCGGGGTTATTACTGCAGTTGGTTCGAAATAATTTATCCAGAAGCTATTCTAGTTAAGCAGTGAGATGGGGGCCTGTTCATGTCCCAACAGTTCTGATACTTCCGACAAGTTGGCCACCATCACCCTGTTCCAAATTAGTCATTCACTTCGTATGTCCTGGCGCTTCAGTGAACCTTATGTGAGTATGCAGGGTACAACTTATTTTAATATTGATGGCTTCATTTCGCGTGGCAATAACTAGGCCAGCGTGTCTCCATCGTATGACAGAAGGAACATGGCTAAATCCGGACATCAACAACCGTCTGCCACACTTGCAATTTATCTCCCCTACTCATACCCTAAACTATGGCTAATCCCATCTAGCACTCTCTCATCACGGTTGTATAGATTGAATCACAGCAACAACTTACATGGAGCTGGAACGAAGTCTCATCTTCCAGACCCTTGGTGCGCACGGCTTCACCACGTTGTTCCTCTTCAATTGGCAACTGACTGCAGGTCATCTGCATGCGGTGCATTTACTAATACTTTAGCCAAGCAGCGCATGGATTTGGCTTATGACTTTGTTCTAGCCGCTCCTGTTGCATTAAAGCGCTTGTTAACCGCCTCAAGACCACCCACTTTCGGGTTATACCCCCGTAGCGGGTTACCCCCTACAAGAAGAGTGTCTCCTGACTACTTACTGATGCGTTTATGCAGGTTTGGATACAGTATGTATGAGACGGGAGAATATGGGAGAGGTTTGGATTGATATCCTATTCGTCTTAGAAGTCTTTTCTTTCTTTCGCGAAAATTAAATGAGACCGTTGGTCTTTCAAAGCCAGATTGAAGCGAAAGTGATAATTTTCAAATGACGAGGCTCAGCAGACGTAGCATTTGGTTGTTGCATCATTCGACATCGGCAAGCGCCCGCTTACGCGAATGCTCGCGCTTCAAATCCTCCGAGATGAGATGGCTATCATCGAAGACGCCCTTGATCACTTTTTCCTCTTCCACGATCTCCTTATCCATATGTTCAAGGAAATCGATCTGCTCCCTAATGAATTTCTTGGCAGCACGCGTATCAAAAGTGCGCCGGGCTCTTTGCTGATCGCGCATGAGCCTATTGACGTCACGGAGACGCTCGCCAAGAAGCTCGAATCGATACTCGGTGAACTGATGATACAATTCATTCAAATTCGAGATTGGGCGGACTGTGGTGAGAACGGTGTCGTCCTTGACGGACGAAGCCCGGGGACGGAACGATGTCACCATGGTGATTCGCTCCGTCGCTCCCAAAGCACGGAGTGCTTTGTGCTCAATGTAACGGCCTTGTAGGATGACCGCTGAACCCTAGGACGACTCATAAGCCTTGAGCTTGGGGGATCCACCTGTCATGTACTTACTTTCTGCGGTCCCCTTACTTTGACAATTTCGCCATTGCCCGTACGAAGGGCTGTTTCTCCTCCGGTCATATTGGTGCAGTCCGACAGCATAATCACGCAGACAAAGGGGTAGCTGTCAGTGTGCCAGTCGACTATGGCATCATCGTCGCTGGGCTTTACGGCAATGCCCTTACCCAACATCCCGACTTTCTTCGGAGCATTATGCTTCTCTTCTTCGCTGTGGCCAGAGATGTTCACGTGTCCCAGCTCGAAGTCCATAACCGGGACGAGATCGACACCAGCAACTTTGGAGATTATGGCAAGAGTCTCTGGATTCTTCCAGGCGTCATAAACAAATGGAGCGCACCTATTCCTACGTGTCAGTCATGGCCTCCAATGGGGTGAAAGCTTCAATATTTACTCAGCTGCATATCCCCTGAGTTGGCATTGAGCGATCTCACTCGAGTACTTGTGGTTGGAATAGACCTCTTTGGTGAGGACTTCCTTGCGCATTTGCTCAATAGCTTCGGCCGAGAATAGTGGGAAGGGCTCGGAGACACCAACAGGGGAAACTCCACGGCTGTTAGGGTAGCCGAGCTCAACCATAGTGTGGACCTTCGAAGGGGGCACAAAAGCCAGATGCTTGGACGGGTCGAATACCACATTGTTTGGCTCTGCAGTGGCATCTTCGATCTGGCAAGCCTCGCCGGCGATCTCGACTAGCTCATTAATGGCTGAGACCGGGCTGGCCATGCTAGAACCGACTGGGGCCATTGCTAAGGCTTGAGAGGATCCTGAGAGACAAGTGGCCGAAAGGATGGTATTCGGTTACTTTGAGGGCGTTTAATGGTCTGCTACTTGAATGAACTGAGTGAAGCTGATGAGGGAAAAAAAAGGGTTCAAGGGTGGCCAGGTATTTATACTCAAATCCAACAAACCTGCTCGTGGCAAGATCCGGATTCAAATAACTTCACTGTACGCTGAATCTTGTCAAACCTGTGGGCTTCTCCAATATGTGAATTCTCTCTCAAGCTTGACAGCTGATAGCAAGCCCTAGCTATAGAAAAATACGCACGGTATGTTCCTTGGTCAGTGAAAGCATGTTAATGAATGCATGGGCAGATCAGAGCGTGCTAGTGGCTCGAGCATTGAGGGATTAATTTTTCTTGGGAAATTTCAGTTTTAAAGTCCTCATATTCGTTGAGATCCTATGCGGCTGGTCATGAACATTAACTGGGCTCCGCTTTCCATACTGCTCGGTGGAAGCAACATGAACATCATAGGCCTATAGCGACAGCTGATGGAGATAGCCCGTGGATACTGTTCCTGTGTTCGGTTTGGCACAGTGAATCCATAGCCAACCAAGATACCATTCTCATAGCCGTCCAATGTTTTGTTGGCCCTGGATTTGTCGGTGCTTTCAGTCACTGGGTAGATCCAGACAGAACAGACCCCCAATGGCAGAAAGTGGGCAGATAGTGATTATGTCAACCAGTTTTGGAAAGCCAGACCAGGCAGCTTCCCAGCTGGTATTTGTGCGGCTAGCGCCGAGATATCTTACTACCTCACATCGAACCTGGCGCGTGCTTCTGAATTTCCTGTTTTGAATTTCTTCTGCCAAAGGTTCGATTAGGGCACTTCAGGACCAGACGGGCACCGATGGATGTTATGATTTGTCGGGATTGGGGGTTGAACGTATATTACGAGAGCTGCCAAATATCTACGCGCTAAGCCACTATTAGTTGGGGATTTTTGACTTGATTCGGAATAAGTATTGGGATGGGTTCGATTTTCCAGCTGGGCAGGTTATTTTGCAAGCTGGTCTGATTATCAGGTAACAGAGATCACCCCCTCTCTCACAGCCTATAGCGGCCCTTGCGCTTTCCGCGCCCATACACGTGTCATTTGACGTCTATGGCCGATAAGGGGCATTTCGGAAGGACTGGCAATGGTCCTCGTATCCCGAAAGGGGTCATATTCAAATGCATTCTTGCTTGATCCGATTAGAGCAACGGTATTGTAGATGCCCTCTGCGTGTGAGCAGTGAAGGTTGGAATACGTTTCGATAATCACGTCCACTGGCTGACTCGTATACCCACAATGGGTATGCAGACACAAATGGGCACTGGAATCATGATTCATATTACCCTATATCATATACGGACGGTGTAGTGGGCGTGATGCATACTATCAGTGCTTGCATGTTTACAGGCTAGCTTCATTGTTCAACATTACTGTGATATGGCCAGATGGGGTACCCAATGAAATAGGCAGATACTATGCCTTGTAACTGCCCCACCTTACCAATAACTTTCTTTGGTTATGATTTTCTTCCTCGAACCAGCACCCTCTATAGTAGCATGGGCAGGACCATGTGACGAACGGGAATAGAGTCGGACAAAATCTGCAACCAACATGTACGCAATCTTAAAACGCCAACAAAGCTCTGCTGATCATTCAAAAAGCATTAATGTAGAATAGTGCAGACGGGGGAGAAAGAAAGCAAGCATATCCCGGAATGCCATGACAATGAGCGGTAACCACTGCAGATGGCGTCCCAAACAGATGCAGTACCTGTCTTGCAGTCAGGAGTTATTGTAATTGAGCCCCTCTGAACTCGTAATTACTCGGGGCTTAATCTCCATCTCTCTGGTATAATGCGTTGATGGCTCCACACTTGCAGGGCGAAATTAATTGAGAACTTATAGTCCATCGTTCTAGAAGGTGCAGTAATCTTAGAATGAAATCGCTCACAGCCGACCAACCTTAAGTCAGAACTGAAGCATGAGATCAAAACTTTTAGCTTTTAGGCAGGATCTGTAGTCTATATTCTCTCAACCGTGCGACGTTCAACCGCATCAGTGGGATTCCATTTTAAGGTTCTCATAGTTCTCGGGGATGGATCTCCACGCCAAGACTGGCGGACTGGCGGGTCTGGATTTTCTTCCGGTCGCTTCGATTGGTACAACTACTGCCACCCTTAATCCTCATCAACATTCAACATCTACCCGCAATATCCCGGTTATCTCCTTTCTTGGGTTTAGAGGCTCCTCCTCTCGCAGTCACCCTAACTCGCTCCGGATTCTGGCACTCGCCTGCTCGGCTCATCACAGACTATGGCTTCCCAATCTGATAAACAGCCAACCCCATCCGACCAAACCAATCCCAATGCTTGGGAGCGGGTGGAGCGGAAATTCACCAGGTATGTTTAGGCGTTCGCCTCTTTCTGATTCTCACCGTCAATGTTCTCCTCCTTTTCTTGATAATCGAGCGCAATCACGCGCTCGAATCTTCGAGCTCTCGGTTTGACTTCTCTCGTGCTGCTCCAACGATTCAATGGTTTCCATCCATCAAGGGAGAGGGGACAAGGTCGATCTGCTGGCCCATGACACCTACTTGTAGATAAGAGTTCATTACTGACAATCACCTGTTGTCTTTAGCAAACCGGCAAGCGAATACTTTGACCCATGTCAAGATTTCGCAGATCGAAGCCTCAAGTGCATGAAGCGCAATGGCTTCGATAAGGAGATGTGCTCGGATTATTTCCAGTGAGTTCACCAATTCGTCACAGGCATCTCCTCGCCTTCTACTCAGTTGCTCTGATTGGTTGACTTGCTGCCATTTGTTTCTGAGAAATTACATATGGTGCCGTCTTCTACCTGTCAAGTGGCTAGAGTAGCTCCTTTCCGGAGTTGCCTGCCTTTTGTGGTTTATCTACCCCATAGACTGACCAAATACTATCCAGGGCTTATCGGGATTGTAAAAAGGAATGGGTGAGTACGAACCATTACGCTTGTTTTTCTGCGGCCTTGCCACTACCTTGCTGAAATCACCCCTCGGAGGAATGATTGCACGCCTATTCTTGGATTGCTTTCGGTCATAGATGGACTAACGCGTCTCTCCAGTTAACGCAAAAGAAGCTTGGCTCGTCTGCAGCAAAACGCTAATTGAGGGCTTCTTGGGTTTCCTATGCTGCACTGGCTTGCATTCGGAACTGCCATCATCATAATCGCCCTGTTAGCGCGCCTGTATTCACCAGACCTTCAATATCTTCTGAGACAGAACCATGCTCTCACTTATCTCTAGCTCTCATTGGCGTGCTACCATTTTTGTTCAAGCCCAAGGCATCGACATGAATGCTACTTTTCAGCGGTCTCAGCCATGCACCAGCAAGCCGCCTATATGTTCAGTGACTTGACGAAAACTCTGTTTCCATCACCTGCTGCTGTTATCGGGAAAGCGATTACTGTTTCTGCCATGATATACCTGGCCTTCCTTCATTATTTCCCAGTTCGTCTGTACAGTGGAGGAGGTCTCATTTGGGCATTGTCCTTCCTGGCGTTCATAGTGCATGGCTTCAGTCATTGGTCTGGCTTCTGCTATCTGTATAATATGTCACTATTATAGTAACCCCAGTCCCAACTCTTCACTCACAATACCAGAGTTTTTTAGCTTTATGATATCTATTGCAGCATCATTGTAGTCGTGTTGCTTCGCCGAACCACTAGTGGTAGTACTAGATAGAAGTTTGGACAAGCAAATAAAGTTTTATCCTATTGAACTGAATTGGCGAAGTGTATACTCCGGTTAGTTACTAAAATATACTATTAGTAGTACCGGTAGTACTACTACCTAATGCTCTACAGAGCACAACACAGAGCTAACACCCTGTGTCTTCCTCCTTTAGCCCACCTTGCCAAAGCTACACTAGATGTCTTAAAGATCTTAAATAAAAACAAATAATGCTACTAGTTATACTTTCCATACTACTCGTGCACACTGAGGGCTGCCGCAAGCATGAAGTTCCCCGGCGGTCACCGCCTTCCCGCAGAGCTTCCCCGCCCACCAAACTCAGCAGAAAGCCGATAAAGAAAGTATGAGGAAACAGACACCTTAATTTCTCCCCTCATCATCGCCGTATATACTACCCCGCACACCGTGTGCTGTGCTTGATCGCGCAGCATACGTTCCTGCCCCCTTGTTCTTTTTATAATTAAATAGACCCCTGGGACCTGTACCCCTCCGACTCTCCGAGCCTTCCCCTCTCGTCATGTCCACCAGTGACGCCGTGTTTCATCGGCGGAACAAGCAGGTTCAAGATGCCATTGATGGGCAGAACCTCAAGCAGGCTCTTCAACTGATTGATAAGCGCATCAAGAAGGGCGAAGACACAAGATTCCTTAAAGTGGGTAATAATGCTATGCTCTATTTATGGCCATAAACACGCTACTTTCAATCGCTTTACGTGGTTTTGTCAACATACATCTGCTAACTAATGGATAAAGGCATGGAAGGCAAACATCCTGTTCCGTCACGCCGACGACGCAAACCGTAATCGCGGTATCTCGGAGACCCTCGAATTATGCAAAGCTGAACCGCCCACAACGGATCTCGACACCCTCGATATCCTTCATGAGACGCTGGAGCGGCTGCCCAACCATGCGGACACACTGAGGAGTATCTGGGAGAAGGCCTCGAAGGCCAATTCGAAAGACTTGGATATTCAAATGAGATGGTTCGAATATGCGTTCGAAGGCGACGACTGGAAGTCCGCACAAAAGGTCGGTACACTGCACGGGCATTGTTCATGGTTTCCGAGGCTGATGATTGTCTCTCGTTGGCGGATTCTTAGGCTGCTATGGCTCTTCAAAGTAACTTCCCAAAGACGAGGAAGTACCACTTGTGGGCCATTTTCCTTAGCTACCTCGTTTCCATCGACCAGGCTAGCTCCGAGGCTGATCGCAAACTTTTTGGAATGCTGGCCTACCGCATGATTTCGAAGGCTGCCGAAAGTGTTCCCTCCGATTCGGTATGTTCTTCTCCATTTCACCCCCGACCCCCGTTGGACGTTCTGTCCGATATGAGTCTGCTTCGATGGCTTCAATGGTGTAAAAATATGGTGATGACTGAAAACAGAAGGAATTGCTGAGCCCTCCCAGAGCTATCCAATCGGCCGAGGAGTTGCTATTGCTTATTAAGATCTTCGAATCCCAAGAACGTCATGCCGAGATTGTGAAGATCCTCGATAGCGAGAATCTTGGCATCAGCTCGCGCGTGATCCAGAATGACTGGTCATTTATTGGAGAGAAGCTTTCGAGCCTGGAAAAGGCTCAGATGTGGACCGACGGTCTGGCCTACACCAAGGGGCTGCTTGCGATCCCGACGAACGAAGCCGAACAAAAAGCTCTCCAGGAGCGTGACGACTGGGCTGTTTGGCACCTGCTTATTGCTGCAACCAAGAACATCAACACTTCAGAGTAGGTGCTCCGCTTCGTTGTGTGGCATATACAGTAGCTAACGTTATGCCCAAGAACCACGGATGCGACACGGAAGTTCGTTGACGAATTTGTTGCGGCTGTACCGAAGTCCCGCAATGCGCAATTGGCTCGACTTGACTTGATGCACTGGTCCTTCCAGGCGGGTGTTCTGAAGGCCGAGGACCTGATAACCGCTTGTCAAGAGTACTTCGATCGCAATAAGCACAAGCTTTATTGCTTTGGCGATCTGCGAAGCTACGTTCCAACACTGGACAAAAGCTCTGCGTTGAAGTTTGTAGAATACGTATCTGCAAGCGCAGCTGGTAAAACTGATGTAAGTCACGAAGCTCAAAAAGGCTTAACTCCGGCTAACCCTTTCCGTTAAAGGAGGTTGCAAAGATCAATGCGCTCAAGTGCGAGTACTGCTTTTTACTGTCGGCAGACGAAAACAATGCATCCAAGGCAAAGGTTGAGGAGTTCGTTTCTCGTTGCCTGCAGGTCTATCGCGAAGTCGAGCGCCCCGAAAAGAGCTCAGCGCCTTCTACTATCGAGAGTCAGCCCAGTGATGACTTGTGTCTGCTTGCGGCCATGAGCTTGATTCGCTTTAGTGGCGCATGGATTCCCGACAGCAGCGAGCAAGTCCCGGATACTGTTCTGATTCGCGCAGCAGCAATCCTGGAACGCCTTTTGGTTGACTCGCCTCATAATTACCAGGCACTGTTGCTTCTCGTGAGGATCTACCTCCGTCTTGGCGCAGGATCTCTTGCCCTGAAAACGTTCAGTAAACTCTCGGTGAAGCAAATACAGTTCGAGACGGTTGCTCATAACCTCTTCACCCGTCTCGCGACTATCCACCCGCACTCTGCACCACCAATCGAGGGAGCAGAGTACAAAGACTTCAACCCCCAGTCTGCTTTTATCCAGGCACTCAACTTCTACAAAACAGCCGATGTCACGACTGTTAGGAATCGTTCTAAGGGATTGGATTATGGAAGCTACTTCAACGTACAAGGCACCATTGATCTGCAGAAACGCCTTAAGCAAAGTATTTGCCGCAGAATGTGGGCTCTGGATGTGAGACGCATACAGCGACTGGCTGGTGGAGACCCTATGGGTCGTTACCAAGACATGGGTAAGTCAGGTTATCTTTAGTCCGAGGTGTGTTGCTCACACAAACAACAGCGAGAGATACATCACCTCTGGTCGACCAGCGTATTTTTGACGCATCCATGAATTGCGAAACGCCTGGCCAACCCACCTTTGAGGAGCGAATGCGCCTGGGACCCCTGCCTCGTGTAAGCTAGTTCTCGTCCTGCGACCCGTGGGTATGGCTGACCAGTCTAGGATCAATGGATCAAATCTTCAAGGATGACTGACCATCTTTTTGACCTTCTCAAATCTATGACGGCTCAGAAACCCGTCACTGTGGAACCTGAGTTGCCTAGGTTTGAGGATGTTGTGGGACCCGAAGCGGAAGTTGAAATGACCCCGTCAGAAATCGAAAGTGCCAGGGTGAACCTTAACATTCTAACCTTGGCTTTGTTCCTGAATGGATCGAAGTCAGTCACCTCGGAACAGGTGGATACCTGTCTCACCCAAATCGAGGAGTGGCTGGAGTCCAAGCTCAACGACGTCACTGTGAACGACGCCAATATCTCGCCAGTAATATCCAATACGGCAATCTACGTGAAACCAGAGGCTCCAACTGCTCCGTCCTGGAGGTACTTCCATAGCCTTTTCACGGTACTCGACTCGCTTAAGGCCCTGTCCCTTCTCTACACAGTTGGGTTGAGAAAGGGCACCAAGGGCAAGCTGCCGAAAGAACGTGTCGAAAAGTTGGCTGACAGGACACGCCAAGTCCATCAGGGTGTGCGAGCCAATGTTCGAGCCCTCAAGTCTTTCATTTCTGCTCCCGGTGTTCTCGGCTCGCTGACTGATTTGGTCGTGGCTGGTTCTGGAAGCGAAGATGGCTCCCAGCTCCGTACCGAGCTGGAAAAGACTCTGGACACGGCTGCTTTGGAGGTGTTCTGTGGCGAGCTGATGGAGAGCTGGGAGGAAGGTCTTGGTGGAGTGTTCGCCGTGTCTATGTAGAACTCAGCGAAAGCAGCATGCATTGAAGCGAGTCATGAGAATTAGACAATCCATCCTTGGCCAAGTTTCCCCATAACAATACAATCTATCCACTAATATCTTTCTCGGCGTGTGACATCCGCACCCAAGATGGCAATTGCTACGATCCGGGACCATGGGCAAGTCTGATACTTCGGTTTCAGGATGCTTCCCACATCTGTCGTACAGTTGGACCCCAAAGGCGCCATTGAGAAAAATCGGCATGTAAGACAGACGTGACCTTGGAGTTAGAAGAGCGCTCATGAGACCTGTATGTGAGATTGCTCATCTCTCTGCTACAACGAAGATTCGGTATTTCACTTTGATTCCGATCACGCACGGCTGTCCCATGTAACCCATGCCCTTGGGTCAGAAACATGGTCGATGAGCCTAGCGAATCGAAACAGCCAGTGCCTGAGACGGTGAAGCACCAGGGTAAGCTCGACAAGCAAAGAGAGGGTCACACTAGCATTGCAGCGTAATTTCCCCGACCCATTGGCGTGGGCACTTCCACAACCCTCCCGGAGTTGTACCACACACCAGTTCCCCGACAGGTTGTGACGCCTTACTATCCAAGGGAAAGGGTTTCCAACTTCGTTTGGGACGAGTGTTTGATCCTCATGGCTAGCAAGGACAGGGTCCTGCAAGAACTAGTTACACCCTAGAATGTATCACTTTTGTCGCCTTGGGGCCAGGAACAGAACAAGGGTTATAAACTCCGGTTGTCGGCTTGGTAGGCCTAGATAATGGGATTGTTGCTGATGTAGCTCTTTCCCTTTGTCTGGTGGACGATACCATGGCTGAGGTCTACTTGAATGGAAACTCTTCTTCACCCTCTTATGACTATCGCTACTCGCATCAGCCTTGGAATGTGGTCACTCAGACGGTGTGTCTTGTCGTGAGTACTGGATTTGTTGCCATGCGGCTGTATTCGAAGATCCATATCACGAAAGCGCCTGGTTGGGAAGACTGTATGTGGGATCTTGTTGTTATTCGTTTTGGGCTCGTTGATGAGGTGCTGATGAGCTGTGTTCTAGGGACTTGCTGTCTGGCTTGGGTATGGAACAACTCCTGCTTGCCGTACCATACGCTCATGCAACATCCCTACTACTTAGCTCGGACTGTTAGGTTTTGTCGGTATCTCCCTCGAGGCAGACAGACATGGAATCGGTGTCCATAAATGGGAGGTTGATCCCCATGATCTGAGTGATTTCGCCAAAGTATGAGACGACCCTGTTCAATCTAACTAGGCATATCTGCCACAGCTACTGACCTTGAGATATAGCTGATAAATGTATCGCAGGTTCTCTATGGGCCTCTGATATTCCTCACCAAACTATCCATCTTCCTTCTCTACTTGCGGGTGTTCGCTCCATCTCCCAAGTGTAACCAGTGGTGGTTCATACAGATTCTGATGGGGCTGAACTTTTTCTTCTACTTGGCGGATACTATCGTGAAGATCTTCGAATGCACACCAAGAGCAAGGATCTGGGATAAGGCTGTCGCGGGACGTTGCATTGACGTTGCCATACCTGTCCTTGTGACGTCCATCGTGAACGTCGTCTCGGATATCATGATGCTGCTGATGCCCATGAGATGTGTCTGGCGGTTGCAAATCACTTTACGGAAGAAAGTAGGCATTACAGCTATATTTGCAGCTGGTCTTTTGTGAGTATGCCAGTCTGAATTGTTCCATCATGTTCTTCGACGACAAGTAAACAGCGCTAATTGCAACGGACAATATAGCGGCTGTCTCGCCAGCGTGATGCGTCTGCGTTGGAGCGTCAAAAACCGCAACACAACGGATAATACTTACGATGCGTTTCCTGAGCTTTTATGGACGTAGGAGATGATACCTTTCCTTCCATACTATCCAAAGTGTCCTTCTATAGGGACTGGTTTATATAACTAACCATGTCCTGCTAGATCGGCGGAAATAACCTCTGGAATTATCGCCAGTAGCTTACCAGCCCTGCCGAGCTTCTACAGACACACCTCCCAAAAAGCCAAGACACTCGTTAGGAGCATAAGCACCGCAAGCCTGACTACATTCAAGAGAAGACTACCCAGCACAGGCAACGGATCTGGGGCTCGACAGTTCGTTTCGCATCTTTCCTGGCATCCAAGTTCCGATCCAAGCAGATCCGAACTGGTGCGGTCCGGATCGGACTGGGAGATGGGAGAGATCGGACCATTTCACGGAAAGTTCTTCATGACTACAACAGGCACGGCGGAGGGAGATGGGGAGAAGGGGTTCCACTCTACTATCGATGGGCTCCGGGTGGAGGAGGAGGGATGTAAACAACAACTGCCGAGGGATGGAATTCTGAAGACAGTGCAGGTGGAGATTGAGTCTGGGCCTGCTCTGAAAGAGTACGAGTAACACTTTAGTAGTATTCTATTAGAGTGACTTGCGTATAAGAACGACGGAGATGGTGAAATTGAGCAGGATCTCATAGATGGAAACTCCGCATTGATCCAAAATCCCCATATATTCCTTAAACTAAATAAACTAAACCCAAAGTAGCTATAAAAAGTTGACACCTCAGGCATTAGCACATGACAAAGACGGGTAAACCAACCCTAAGCCCTAGTGCTCGCTACGCACTGCCGCAACGGCCAACCAAAACCCAGCAAAGTCTATCGCGATTCCATCCGCACCGACGCCCCTCGACTTCGACAACTCCCAGCAGCAACCTCCGTCGTCGCCAACCCGCAGTCGTCCCAACCGTCGTGATGGCGCAAGAACGTTCCGGAATCGTGGTCGGTCTGAACAAGGGCCACGTACGTTGTCCCCTGTCCTGAAGCTTGTTTTTTGAGTGTCCCGTTTTTGTCTTTGCGCGTGGAAAGATTTGGTCCGGTCGAGTCGACGAGATTTCAAGCATGTGAGCGGTTTGCGGAAAGGTACAATTTGGATGGGAATGGAAAAGAAAAAGGCCGAGAAATTTGGGAGGAATTTTACGAATTATATGTCCGGAGAAGGGTCTTTTTTGTCTGCAATGCGGCAAAAGGATTCCTTTACAACGGCCCGACAAGTTTTTGACCTTTACATTCGACATGGAAAAGATTGGGAGCTGGGAATTGAAATCATCCGACTCGGCTGGATCATATCGGAATACTGCTGCTTTGATATCTCCAGTTATGGGGAATTTCGCGGTTGAAATACACAAGGAAGATGAAGGACAATCGGACTAACATGTCATTGATATCTTGCAGAAAACCACCCCCCTCAACACCCCCAAGACCCGGATCAGCCGTACCAAGGGCCAGTCTTCCCGCCGCACGGCCTTCGTTCGTGAGATCGCCCGCGAGGTTGTCGGTCTTGCCCCCTATGAGCGTCGTATCATCGAACTCCTGAGAAACACTCAGGACAAGCGCGCTCGTAAGCTCGCCAAGAAGAGAGTACGTTTGCCAATGCCTTGCCTTTGTTATCTGGAGGGAAGGTATGGTTGGGAAGTTCGATTGTTTGCTTGTCCGCTTGCTCGCTCGATTGTCTCTTCGGTTTCGGTCCGTTGTCTATGTGCATCGTGTTTTTCGACGTCTCCACGATTACGCTTGATCGGCATGTACGGACCCATCATTATTACCGGATATCACCTTGGAGAAGAAACCGCCGTCGACAATCCATCCATCACCAACCAACAATGAATGCCAGCCGGAAACAACAAGCCAAACCGACGAAGCAAGCAACCCACCAACCACGGAACCATCGAGCATAACGAGCAAGCGAGCAAGCAAAGCAAGCAATCTGAACCACCATCACCACCAACCCTATCCACTTCCTCCAACTCTTCCATACCAAAACCACCTACTAACATACAATTTCCTACAGCTCGGTACCTTCGGCCGTGGCAAGAGAAAGGTCGAGGACATGCAGCGTGTCATCGCCGAGGCCCGCCGCACTGGCGCTCACTAAGCTTCCCATTTCTCTCTCCTCAAATATCTCCTGTTTCCAGTTTTCTCTCTCTCCTATTAGCCAAGAATGAGATAACGAAAACATCCCACACCCAACCTCAAAAAATGAAATGAAAGTGAAAGTGAGAAACAAGAAGATTCATGTTTCAATACATCCCTCTCTCTCTCTCTTCCGAGTTGTAAATTAGCCCCTAGCCCCTAGGGCGCAATACGTGGTGTGCGTGTGTGAGGGATTGTGGCTGGTAGGGGCGCTTGACTAGATCTCAGTACTTCAGCCCCCACAGGCCTCTTTCATAAGTTTGTTTTGGAGGACTTGGGGGCAGTCTGGGATTGATGGACAGGAAAACAAAAAGGGAATGAAATGAGAAGGGTTTAGAAAAACGGAGTTTAATACAATACCACTGCACTACTGGGATTTTTCTTGTTTCGGACTTTTTTTGCTTGTTGATGATGTTTTGCTTTTGGTAGGTTTACTTGCTCGTACTTACACTGTAGATGTACTTCGAAGGACCTTCACTACTACTTATATACTATCCATTGGGGAATGAACGGAACTATGAGTTGGTATTAGACAGCCATATGACTCTCATTTGTACGTTGCGTAGGTTGCTTGTTGACATCAATCATGACTATTTCGCTATCTATCTGCTACTATATCATTCATTTCTTGCCCGGCAACTTCAACCACTTAGGCATTCCGCCCGGTTTCCGCTTCTCGCCACGAGCCCCGTCTCCGGTGCTTGTCGGCTTCGGCCTGCTAACTTCTGAGTTATCTGTTACGTCCTTGGGCTGCTCGACCTTGAGTTCCTGCGCGCGTGTCCGCAGTTCCGGTTTTAAGAGTTCCCGGCTTTGCCGGGCGGCCGGGGATGCGTTCGCATCCCAGGTGAAGTTGACCAGCACACGGCCGATCATGGCTAGATCCTTGATCAGCAGCTGTTGGTCTGAGTCGGGGACAATGTTTTGAATGTTTCTCCCCGGCTGTCCTCCGCTAGATGTCTTGGGGAGGGAGGATGTAATGGTGAATTTCTCGCTGGCGAATGGCGCGGCAAGACAGTTTCGAACGAAGTCGTAGAGTGACTTGCCCGTATCTTCCTGTCCGAACTTGGCCACGACCTGGCTTTGGTCTGGTAGGCGCACTTTGACATCTACTTGTGTGACTGCGGCGAGTCGTTCCTCTTCTGCAGCTGCCTTGGCGGCGATTTCGGCGTCCGTGGGGAGCCGTTGGGGTCTGGAGGTTGCGTTCAGTCGTCGCTGATGTGCCTGTGCGTGTTCGATGGATGGGATATAGTCGGTTTCGTTGTAGTTTGTTTGTGCGGACTGGGGTGTGGTGTTGGAGGGGGGAGAGAACACCGTTATGGGCCGGGAGAACCCAGTTGGTACCTCGGTGGGTTCTGCAGCAGGCTCATCAGACGTAGGAGCAGTTGGTAGGGTTTGTTCCGTGGTCGAAGATGCCTCGGATGTAGATGCGGGATGTTGCTGTGCCTCCTCTTCTTTGTTGGATGTATCGGCCTGCGGGGGTTGCTCTGTAGGTGCAGGCGGCTCTTCGGCCTTGGGGGTCACGTCGTCGAACGGTTTGAAGTAGTCCTGAATCTTGACCATAGCCTCCTCCAAGGGTTCCTCTGTGCGGCGAAAACTCAGCCGCAGTAGCACATTTCCGTTATTGAATCCGAGCTGTGCCAAAGACTTCTGCAGATCAGTGAACGAGGACAGTTCCCGTTCCATAATCTGAACGACCGGAGTTTCGTAATAAAGTCTTCCTGCGCCTTCATTGCCACTAGGGACACCTCGTCCAGTCAGATTCCGGGTTGAAGCACCTCCAGCAACCCCAGCCTCGAATTTGCGCAATACTAGCCATATTGTTGTCGTGCTGGGGAATTTATCTAAGAGTCGTCTGGTTTGGGGTGCCCCTCGTGCTTCTGATTCAGGCAGTTGTAGAGCGACGGTGACGACGGAGGGCGAACGGGAGAGCTGAACCAACTCCAGCTTTGCGCCGGAAGTGAGCCCAGAGAGGCGAAATACCAATGAAAGATCGAGCTCTTTACCTTTGTATCTTGACAAGAGCCGTCAGTCTTGTGAGCTTCGTAAGATGGGTGTAGTTGATGCTTACTTTAGTCCATGTTGGCTGGCATCCACACCTAGCTTTGTACAAGCTTCTTGTAGAACATCAGTTAGATGCTTCCCAGGTGTCGTCTTGATAGTAGCTCGTCGGGCTGTTGAATCAAGAACCACGACATGAGAGCTCATGATTTGAAGGATTGGTGTTGCGGGGCGGGGAAGATGAGGTTGAGAATATGACAGAGAGAATGGCCGTCGGCAGGCTCTTTTTGCAGCAGTGAGCGACTGTGTAATCAGCTTATCTATTCAAATCCAACTAACAAAAGTCTAGACCAGTAGAGTGAGAGAAGAGGATGGGGAGGGTGAGGGGAAATGGTTGTTCAAGGCGGAGGGAAATGATTGTAGGCAGCGGGCGCAAGCGTCATCGGCAGAAGCTCGGCGGCTCCACGCGTTGCTGGCAGAGCTTCAATCACTCCTCCATCCATCCATCCTCCGCTCATCTTCCATCTCCCATCGCCTCAACCCTCCCTCTACACGCTCACGTCTCCCTTTATCCCTTGGAACTTGACCCGGAAACTCATAATTGATCTTATTTCGAGCTTCTAGTTGTGCAATTCTTTGTTAACCATGGTATGTGTGCTGCGTGACCCTCACCTCGTCCTCGAACGAACCTAGCTGACAGACCTCCTCCACAGAGTTCCCCTTTCGATATCAGTATGTACTAGCTTCGCACAGCTTACCATCATAGCTACTAATACTTGGACGAACAGATGGCGGTGCCTGCGTCGCCATGGTAGGCAAGGACTGCGTCGCAATCGCCTGTGATCTCCGGTTGGGTATGCAGGCCCTGACTGTCTCCAACAACTTTCCCAAGATCTTCAACTACGGCCCCTCTACCTTCCTCGGTCTGACGGGTCTGGCTACCGACGTGTCGACTGTGTCCGACCTTTTCCGGTACAAGGTCAACATGTACCGCCTCCGCGAGGAACGGAACATTGCCCCCCAGACTCTCGCCAACCTGGTCAGTTCGTCGTTATACGAGAAGCGGTTCGGACCTTTCTTCGTCAGCCCCGTCATTGCCGGAATCAACAGCACAACGGGGAAGCCTTTCATCTGCGGATTTGACAGTATCGGGTGTATCGATTTTGCGAAGGACTTCATTGTTAGCGGAACTGCCAGTGAGCAGCTCTTTGGTACCTGCGAGGGTCTGTGGGAGCCGGACTTGGTAAGACTTCTCCCTCGTGAAAAGAGAAATGAAGGTGGTGGTGTCGAGTCTATACTAACACCATGGTGTAGTCTCCCGAGGACCTGTTCGAGACCATCTCGCAAGCCTTGCTCAGCGCCGTCGATCGAGACGCCCTTTCCGGTTGGGGTGCACAGGTGTATATCATAGAGAAGGACAAGGTCACCAAGCGCCTACTTAAGGGAAGGCAAGATTAGATGGCATTCTCTGGAGTATAATTGTTTTCTAATGTCACGCCGTTCGTCTGTTTAATTTACGTCCCTCAACATGGAATCTTGCTGTTGATAGCAGTCTCTGGCGCCAAATGTCTCGACTCAAAGATACGTGCTGTCGATAGAGATTGACCAAACAGAAAATGAGTATTATGAACTATGATAAAGCCCTGGATAGCCATGCTTGGGGTCTAGACTTGCCGCCTAATACATAATAGGCCGAGTGAAGGGTACGAGCTACCATGTGTTTTACACCCATCGGCTCCTACCTTCGATGTCTGGCCCGTTGTTTGATTAATAATAATAATGGGCTTGAGTAATACGAGGTAGCTCTTACTACAACAGTAGGAAGGGTTTCTTTGGCTTATTACGCAGGTAGTAGGCATCTACATACCGACGGCAGATCAGTCTTCACACCCTCGCATGCTGCAAAGCACACCCCCCGGGACCAATACCTTGATTCGAATCAGACCTTCGAGGTCTAGTTTTCGGTTCTATTTTCCCTTTTCCATGTTCTAGTTTCCCACTAAGGGCCGCGTGACGGGGATAGCTGCTGTACGCTTTAAGGAAGTTTTATGCCGTGGGTTACCCGGCCCGTAGATTCGTAACCCTTCCGGTACAGTGGAGACCTCATACGTACAATGTGAATGCCCGGATGGCACAGTTGCATAATGGCATCTGCCACCCCGGTCGAGACCTCGCCGTCCGTGCATATCTGGGGAGAGAAATAGAGGGCGACTGGGAAGTCAACTGATGGGAGAAAGAGGAACATAACAGGTTAGTTGGTAAGGATAATTGCAGGATGAAGATATGATGCAGAAGTCGTAGGAACCGATCGGGTTGCAAACGAGGGAAGAGTCTGGGTAGAGTCTGGGTCGGGAGGTCTCCCGGTGACAGTTAAGAGCCAGTGAGAAGGCGTGGTGACGATGTTGACGGTCGTCACTCATCAGACGAAGGAGGGTCTTCTACCTCCGTAGGCATCTTCATCCATGGATCCTTTCCCACTGCTGGCGAGGTACCATGTGCAACCCACGAATGCTGAAACTGGGAAATTTGTCCCGGAGCAAAGTGAGAATAATTTATCCTTAGCTAGAGTGTGCAGTAGTGTAAGTTTAGTAGGCAGGCATGCAGAGATAGCCACGGGGTTCAAACCGGTGCTGACCTCCCCCCGGCCGATCGCAACCTTGAATCCCCTGATCCTTCAGTCATCCTGGACTTGGGATTCCCCAGAACCTTTTTCGCAACGCCGGGACAAGTTAGAGTCTCGAAAGCAAGCGAGAGCCTGGTGAAGGGGAGGTCCAAAACTTGCCAGCATCTCGCTCCGTTTCAGCCTCCCCGCGTCTAGACCTGGCGATCGGCCCAAGTTGGCCCCATCGATTTCTCAGGCTCGCTTCTTTCCCCTCCTCATCGTCCCATTCCTGGTCGCTCCATCTCATCCCGGCCTGGATTCTCTATCTCGCATTCCGTCACTCTTCCTTCCTCCTCTTCCTCCCTCCCTCCCCCCATCCCGTTTCCATCTCCCGATCTCCATCGCCCCTATCCCTCCTCTTCTACTGGCCGTTTCGATCTGGCATCCTGGCACCCCTCTCTCCCCCCATCCTTCCCTCTCTCTCGATCACCATCCGCCCGTTCACCGGTTGGTCTGTGCCATTAATCTCTGCCCCAGAATTTGACTCGGCCAGTCGTCGAGGGAACGCTTCTCAACCCTCGCGATAAGAAATCGAAAGACGGATCGATCTTCAGGGGTTTTCAGGAACGGGAAAAGGAAATCCGAACAATATAGCTGAATCCGAAGCATCCAGCGAATCACCTACAGATTCTTTCCAGCGGAGAGAAAAAGTGGAAAAAAGGGAGATTTCTCCCCCCTCCAAAGCAACAGAACCTCTTGGTCTTCTATTGACCAGCTTGCACCCTAATATCCTTCGAGTCACTCATTTTGATCCTATCGGAGGATAATATAATTTTCAAGGCCGGTGCCTGCTCTTTTGCAGAGCATCCCCCGCGGTGTAGCTCAGCGTGGGCTTCATCTTTTCTATCGACCCCAAAGTGATGTATGTATTGAAGAGCCAGAGCCATCTAGGACGGGCATTGTGCTTGGTAGCCTCCTTCTATCCCTACTACACACACTGCTGGATTGAATATAGCTAACGAGGCCCCTGTTTGACTGACCATACAGACCGAAAGCCATGCGCTGTGCCCCTTCCAACAACCTGGGTCTTGATTCATTGATATCTTATCAATCCCCCTCGGTAACCTGGCGACCTCCCATATTATCATCCAGCCCTGTATCTCCGCCTTAGATTTGGTCTTCAACAGCAAATCGAGGGAACTGCAGTGCACCCACCATTCGGCACATCATGCCCGATTCCGCGGAGTCAGAATGGTCTAAATCCTTTGCATCCGGCCCAACAATGTCGTTACTTCCGTGCAAATCTCAGGTTCTTCCGGGCGATGCGTCTGCATCTACTTTGCGCGAGGACGATGCGCAGGCCGACTCGTCCGGTCGCAGATATATCGGAGCGCCTCAGAACGTGGCAATCGACCGGCTGGTGAAATTGAAGCAGGATCTTCGTACCCTCGGATCGGAAAAGTTTTGGAATCATCTCATGGAGAATATCAGTTCGATATGTGACGCTCAGTACGTGTTTGTTGCTCGCAAGGCCCGGGAGGACGAGTCGGTCAACGAAATACGAGGCCACAAGCCATATTTATTCGGCTCGGCATTCTATTACAATGATGGATACGAAACTGCAGGCATGCATCGCCACAGATACTTCGCTGGCGGGAATCCCCTGTCCCATATGGATCACGAAAAGCCCTGTTTGATCCCGGAGAATTTGGGCTCCTACATATCGTTCGATCAAGATCAGCTGCCGTTCGCTGCAGAAGGCTATCTGGCTGTCCCCCTGTTCTCGGAAACCAAATGTCTCGCATACCTTGGTCTGATGTGGTCGGAGTCCGGATTGAAGAAGCGCAACCTTTCGTGGTCGTTTCTCGAAATGATCCTGTATTCTTTGGAAGATCTGGTCGTCCAGCACATCCGTGACGATCTTGAAGCGGCAAACACACAGCAGGCGAGCAACAGCAAGGCTAGAAGTATGTCTGCCAGCCACGCGATTGTCGAGGATGCACACATCAGCATCCCTCATGGATTAGCCGACTTTGCCTCTCACCCATTGAAGCCTTATGCCCGGAGTTTGTCACATGAACTCCGCACGCCGATGCAGGGTGTTGTCGGGATGCTAGATGTCATGCATGCCACAGTTCGCGAAGCTATCCAGGACAAACCATCTCCGAAAGCGGGGTTCGTTTTCCGAACACTCAAGGAGAGTATCGAAATGGTTCAAGGTCTGTGTTTCGTCCATTCTTAGATCCCCTTTTCCGAATACTGACTCGCATTTTTCCATCTTTACAGATAGCGCGAGACGAGCGGTCGAGGCAGCAGACAACGTGGTCCACGCCTACGACCTGAACATGCAAGTTCCCAAGACCCCTCAATTCGAAAGAGACGATTGTTTTGGGGGGCCCGTCCAAACACCATTGAGCACATGCGACAGCCGGCCAAGTGTCTTCGTGGAAGGAAGCAACATTACGGTTAATCCGTACAAACGACGACGGAGTAATCCGCCAGAATGGAACATCGGCACAACGCCAAAACAGAAGGTCCCACGCGTCGTGTCGCCAAAGGGACTTTCTCCCCGTAGCGAGGAAGTCAAAAACGCCGTCCACGAAAGCGAGAAGTTGATGAAAGCCGCCCCTGCTCATCAGATAGAAGCAGTAATGGCCAACATGGTCAATCCCCGACCATCGCTGGCAGTTCGCCGCTCGGCACCGCATCTCTTGTTGGAGGGCATTAACGTCAATGTTGTCCCCGCGCTGAGGTTCACCAAGCTTCGCGATCTGCTCCGTCTAGTGATCAATGAATCCTTGCATGTTGGTGGTCGGCCTGACTTTGCTGTGAGCAATGCGACCGACACGGGGGAGAAGATTGAGATCCGGTCACGCTCATCAAACGGTGAAGTGTTTTCCAAAACCATCAATTGGTCGGTCGATCCCGCGCTACCGGATACACTATTCGTGGATGATCGCGACCTGGCCAAGTTGATTTCGTGCGTTTTCCTGAATGCGGTCAAGTTCACCAATAGCGGTGTGATAACCGTGTGTGCCACCGTTGGCCGCAAGACCAACGATGTCCTGATCGCTGTGAGGGACACTGGACCTGGAATTCCTGAAGCATTCTTGCCTAAACTCTTCAAGCCGTTTGCTCGGGAAGACACATCTACTACTCGGAGTAAGGATGGGCTAGGACTGGGTCTCCTTGTAGCCAAGGGTCTGGCCAGGAAAATGGGCGGCGACCTCACCTGCGTTCGCTCCTGCACCACCGGACCCGACCATGGCTCCGAGTTTGAGATCAGAATTCCGGCCAACCAGCCCGATCCGACATTGGCTCCTCCGAACAAGCTGTTGACACCGCCGCAGCTCTGCGATCCTTCGCGCATGACCAGTGCGAGCACCTCGACGGTAGAATCGTCGTTACTGTCGCCCGCGCTGCGAACACCGAGTCAGCCGATCCAGCAGCCGTCACCTAGTTTGACTGAGGAATCGTCTGTGACGTTGACCCCTGCGCGTTCGGTTCCCCATTGCAAGTCAATGCCACGCCACATAAATGGTGACACTCATGACAGTAAACTTGGTGAAAAGCATCCACTCACCTTCCTCGTTGCCGAGGACAACAAGATCAATCGGCGTGTGTTGGTTCATATGCTGAAGCGCCTTGGCTATAGCGATATCTACGAAGCTTGTAATGGAAAAGAAGCGGTCCGCATCATGCAGGAGGTTCTGGTCGCCCAAAGCACAGCAGAAGGCCCCTCTCCCAAGCTCGAGAGCACGGCAGACGGGTTTCCGATCCCCAACCCTCCAAATCATCGCAAGAAGATGAAACCGGTGGACGTTGTGTTGATGGACCTGTGGATGCCAGAAATGGACGGATACGAAGCCACGTCCAAAATCCTTCAGCTAATAGATGAATACCACGGTCACATCCCCCCTAATTGTCGGCCTGAGCAGCAGCATCCGTCTCCCATAGCGACACCTGCAGCCTATCAGCCTGTGGCGCCGACGGTCCTTGCCGTCAGCGCTGATGTCACCGACGAGGCACTCAGTCGCGCCTCGAAAGTGGGCATGAAGGGCTATATGACCAAGCCGTACAAGCTCTCGGATCTCGAGCGATTGATTCTCGGATTTTGCAGTGATGCCACGACCCCTGCCGCCAGACAACCCGACGACTCGACGATGAATACATGACATAGATACATACTCCGATCTTTTCAGTTATTGATTCCCACCCCCCGCTTTATACCTCATTTTGTCTTTCTTTTCTGTTGTTGTCTGCCATTGAATCTTGATTGGATCTGGTACCACAGCATGGGCGCTGTTTCTACTGCAGGGAGCAGCTGCATTAATGTTAGAAGAATAATTTTTTAGTGCTGATGTATTTACGAGCGATCTTCTGCATCCTTTATGATCAAATGATGACTGGGGGCAAAGATGGAAACGCACACGTTTCGTCCAACATGAAAGAATGCAATGATTTTGGATGGTCCAACACGAATAAATGCTAGATAGATAAAGCTCGCTGTTACTATCTATACAACCTTTCCCTCCAATAAGCACTAACTTAGTAGACCCGAGCCACTTATAGTAGTGAAAGAGAAGACAAATCATCCTTTGGGTTGACATAGCCGAGAATACTTAGTATGCACACTAAAAACCCATCTAAAGTAGCCAAGAAGCCCTAGAAAACTCCACGACAATCGGGCTTTGCTGTCTACATCTTTAATTGTAAGTTGGTATAGCTGTCAACACAAGTGCCGCGTACTATATTCTGTGTTCGACGAGGCAGTGTTGCGATGGCTCTAGTAGTTTCGTTGTAGGACTGGCCTCAGGAACTAGCATATTGTTGGGCTGGGATGCTACACTGATTTGCTAGTATGTCTCGGAGAGCATAGGCTGTGGGCTGCTGCAGAGCAGATACAACAGGAGAGCCTTGGATTATCTTCTGATGGTTGAGACCAGGATCAGTCTAATAGGAGTTGTTGCTACTATGAGATGAATGGATCGGATAGCGGCATGAAAAAGAAGAATTGGTCAATTAGCTTAGACTGCTGTGAGAAATTGAGCGTAGTAGTCACAAATCAAAGATTTAGTGCGGTTTGTCATCTTCTCATATGCTTTGAGAGCAGTCCTGAAGACAGTAAAAAAAAAGTAATGGTAAAAGCTGATATCCGGGTATATTGCTTATTAGCTTCAACAAGAGCAACATGAGCAGTGATATTTGCCAAGATGTCAACCGTCAACCTGGAAAGATGCTTTCCACAATGACCGATAAAAGTCAAGGTTATTGCTCACACGTGGCTGGTGATGATTGGGAAAGTTATCAGGCATACATTAGGTACTAGACATATGGCGGTGATGGCTCTGCTGGTTGGGGTAACCAAATTGATAGAATGGGTAAACCTGGAGAGCCTGGTTAATACGAGATACCAGCAAGAAATTAGAAAATTAACCACCAGCATATGTACCATGGTAATAGAGTGAATCTCAATAGTTCATCTAAATGATGTAGTTGTTACCGAGTCTTTCGACTGCTGTCGCATCTTCTGTGGTTATTGTGATGCATTGGAACTCTTTGAACGCCATGGTTTCCTTATAGTGGGAAAGGAAGAGACAGAGCAATCCTGGATACTACCTTACCAGTTGTATCTATAGTGTGCATGCAGAAGATATAAGTCGGCAGAATAATAAAGACAGGGGAGTGAAACAGATATCACAAGGTCCCATCGAAGCAGTAGCAGCAGAAACCATACTGCTTCAGTAAATACCACACACAAGTACACTGAAGCCTCATCAGCAGAACCACATACATGCATTTTACATTCACTCATCGAACTCACACAAGAGAGAAATAATAATCGCTAAACAACCGATCATAGCTAGCTAGGTAGTAGTTTATTGTAAGTACAACCAGGTACCTCTCACTCATTCCTTTTGGCCTATTTTCTCCAACTTGTACTCCCCCAATCTCGAACAAAGAAAAAGAAAAGTCCGTCCCCCGTTTATGTCAACTTCTGCTTGATGAAGAACGACCGCAGATGCGAAAGCTGCCAAGCACATGCCACCGACAGCACGGCCAGCTGGATGAGAGTCCACCGAACCACGCGGGAGTTGGTGGCCTCAGACTGGTCGCGGAATTCAGCTTCACGTTCCTGTTTAGACACATTGTTAGTAAGTCATTGATCATACTACCCAAAACATCATCCCCGTGGTGGGAAACATACCCGCTGGAACACCTGCTCCCTACGAATATCCTGCAACCGGCCGTTCAGATCCTTCACCTTCTGCACAATATCCTGCATCTTGTCCTTGTCTTCCGTCTCGATCTTGCTGGTCTCACCGATGGCCATGTCCAGAGTGACCTGGACGGCACCGGACGGGGCACCCGACAGCCAGCCGCTGCCAGTTGCGGCGTTGGTCTCGGGAGTCACGCAGATCTTGTGCAGGCCGGCGTCGGCAGCGGAGAAGGTAAAGCGACCGGAGTGGCTGTCACGCTTGGAGACGACGCGGTGATCGTTGTCGAAGATCTCGTCGACGGTGACGAGCATCTTAAGGTTAGGGTCCACATTGTAGGTGTTGGATTGTTGGTTGATCACGGCGGTAGAGTAGGTACCTTTATTATACCCATATCGCATTAGTATTGAGTAGTGAATAAAGTGGGGGAGCAGGTGGTGAGTATCATACCGACAACCAGGGTATCCTTAGGGAGCTCCTCAAAGAAGCACTTTGTTTGGCGGCCGTCCATGTAGAAGTAGAGGGCGTTCGCGGGCACCGAGAGGCACAAAATGGCACACACGGCCATCAAGGAGGACAGCCATGAGGCGGAGGATCTTACCGGAGCCATAATGCGGTTGAATGGGAGAAATTGGCGGAGGGGGAAAGAGACAACAGAGGGAGGGAGATGATGAGAACAGTTGGCGATGAAGCGATTGCCTCGATCTGGCCGGATCCCGTCTTGGCGCGAATTCTCATGGCTTTTGCTTCTCCGCCTTCATCTTCCCTTCCATCTCCTCCCCTCTTCCTTTCTCGCTCCTGGACATTATCATTGCTGCATTGCTATCTTCTTGTTGATTTCATCGAAAAAAAAAACGAGTACATTTGACCTCATCACCTTTGGAAATCGCTCAGTCAAGAAACCCCCACAGGTGCCTCCGCCATGGCCGCCGCCGATGTTCGCGACATGCTGGATTTGCCCGCGGAGGGCCAGCCCCGACCTCATAAGAAACAGAAGGTCGTCGAGAAGCGTCCAGGTGAGCTTCTCTCGGTTCCCTTACTCATCTAAAACTACTCTGACTTATTCCCACTGCTAGAGGGTATCACCCGTGAGCTCTATGCTCTGCTAGGTGAACGAGCACCTCCGATCGCCATCAACGAGAATCGCTACAAGGGACGCCCGAAATGGACGAGCAAAAAGCGCGTCCAGCCATGGTACGCACACACCATCATATATCTACTGCTCTCCGATACCGAATACTGACTCCATCAGGCGCATGACCCCCTTCATCAACAGCGCCCGCTCCGACGGCCTCGTTCTCCGCCACTGGCAGCGCCAGCATGAATCCGCCAAGGTCCCCGCGCTGGAGGGCTCCGAGATGGACGTGGACGAGAAGAAAGAAGACAACGCCGATGCCTCAACCTCCGACAACGTGCCACAGCAAGACTCTATATTCGCCAAATACAACATCAAAGCCCGCGTACCCAACCGCTACACAGACGAGGAATACAACCGCCATCTCAAGAACGACGACTGGACGCGCCAGGAGACCGACTACCTCATGGACCTAGTCGAAGAGTACGACCTCCGCTGGGTCGTAATCGCCGACCGCTACGACTACCAACCGCACTCCGTCGATGGCGACACCAACAACGCCAGCGCCCTCGTCCCCGCAAAGCAATACCGAACCATGGAGCAGATGAAATCGCGCTACTACTTCATTGCCGCAAGCATGCTCGCACTCGAACACCCTCCTTCTGAGATGTCCGAAGCTGAATTCGAACTACACGAGAAGATGCTCAAGTTCGACGCCGATCGTGAACGCTCCCGCAAAGAACTCGCCGCCCTGCAACTCAACCGCACAGCCGACGAAGTCCGCGAAGAAAGCGTCCTCCTCGAAGAACTCAAACGCATCACCGCCAACGAACAAGACTTCATCACCGAGCGTCGCGAACTCTACTCCCGCCTCGAAGTCCCCATCAGCGTCGGCAACACAACCATGTACCAATCCAGCCAAGGCCTCTCACAACTCCTCCAAACCCTCCTCCAAGCCGACAAGAGCAAGAAACGCCGCTCCATCCTTGGCCCGGAAGGCGGCGCCGCTCCCAGCCCCGCCGGCGCAACCCCTGCCCCCAATGCCCCCAGCAGCGCCCGCGACAGCCGCGCCGACACTCCGAACGCGACCCCTGCCGCCGCCCCAACCAACAAAAAGGCCGCCGCCGCGGCAGCCGCAGCAGCAGCAGCAGCGAACAAAGAAGCGCAACAACAAGCCGTCCGCACCCTCACGCCCGCCGAAGAAGCCAAATACGGCGTGCAGCACCACGACCGACTGGCACCGGGCGTGCAATTCCGCAGTGACCGCGCGCAGAAGCTCACGCAAGCGAAGTCGAACGTGCAGACGCAGAAACTCGCTGCCGCGTTGGCGGAATTGGAGGTGCCATTGCGACTTGTCATGCCCACGGAGCGCGTCTGCAGGGATTTTGAAAAGTTGATTCACTCCGTGAATTTGCTGCTGGAGGCGCGGAAGGTGTCGGAGAAGGTGGAGAGTGAGATTCGGGTCTTGGAGGCTGCGAAGGAGGAACGTGAGAAGAAGGCGAAGGAGGCGCTAGAGAAGGATGGTAAACCTGAGGTTAAATCGGAACAGCAGGAGGATCAGCCGCTTCCTGCGGCGGCGGAGGAGAGTGCTGGGGATGCGGAGGGGCAGGAGAAGGGTGCGACGGATGAATCGGGGGAGAAGGCAGGAGGTGCTGGTGCTGGTGAAGAGGGAGATGGGCCTTCGCATAAACGCTCTGCTAGTGTGCTGAGCAATGCTAGTGATAAGAGTACGAAGCGGCAACGGAAGTAATTGAGGATTGATATTATGGGCGTTGAAGAATGGGCGGCGTTCTTGGTGTTTCGATATACCTATGTACGACTACATGAAGCTTGGGCTTGACAATCACTGGTTTTAATGCGATTAATTTATTGATGTAACACATTCAATATTAATTGTTTCCCTATCCTTTTATTGGTACGGTGGACTTTTATCATAGAGACGATAACCAGTTACCGATATAATTTGAGTGCCAATACTGTCTGTTCAGTAACAGCTGGTTTCCAGAAGTGAAGAGGCAGCGTCAGATGCATCAAGTGTTACATTGATAGTCGTTGTTGTTACAACTTCATGCCAGCTGAGTGCGGTTTGTGCTCCGAAAGCCTCAAAATATACAAGTGGCCAAAGCACTGGCACCTACCCAAGCATTTCTTGGTAGTCCTGGTAGGTACTTTTCCAGTCGTCTGTGATCGACTCTGATCCGGTTTTGTCAGAAGAATTATGCCGATCCCTTTTTGTATCATGGGTGCCTGTCTGGACGGTCTGCTGGTCGTGTTCTTGTCCCTCGTGCTGGAAATCATCTGAGCCGGCTGTTTCATGCAAGTTCTCTGCAGAGACAATAGGGACATCGTCATCGGCACTCTTAGCCCTATTTTTACGGTCGAGGACCTTGAATCTGAGAATGCGACCCTCCTTTCTCCGCGCCACGGGGTATCTCCCAGCTGGAGTGGTCATTTTCGCAGTTGAGTTGGCTTCAAGGCCGCGCGTAATCGCTGACACGCTGCGACCCTTCAACAAACTCCCTGTACGTCGCAACGTCGCCCATCTACCCAAAGGTCGCCCCTCAGTACTTCTGGTAGAGACTGACGAGCTTTTTTGTTCACTCTGTTGTTCGCCCGCAGGCTGGTTTGGATCAACCCAAGAGCAGAAGTCCCAGGGATTTTTTGTATCAACTGCAGCGGGATCGAGCTGCTCCTTCTTACGCTTGGAGAACTTCTCCAGCACTGAGGACTTGAGCTGTTCACCCAAGCCTTCACTAAATGCACTAGAGAAGCTGCGAAGACGTATGTGACTCACAACGCTCGACAGCTCGAAGCTGGAATTCCCGGCCTTAGGAGAAGTTTTCTTGTTTTGTCCTATAGTCTCCTCCCCAAAGGGCCTTAATGATTTACTTCGAAGATCCACGCCTACGGCTGTCACTCCTGGGACACTGGACCCAATGTAATTGGGCTTCTCTGGAGGCTCATCGGCTCCGTCAATTGCAGGTACCAGAGCGTATCCGTATCCAAGTCGCCGGCCTCCTGACATCCATCCAACGCTCACCTTGCGAGGCGATGCAAGGTCCGCATCCGCGTCGTTATGGCCATGTGCAGGAGAGTTGAGTGAACGGGCTGATTCGAATCTCTCGGCGAACATGTTTTTCTGTGCTTCAGCTTTATCTGCATCCTGGTCTGCAATGGGAGCATAACGAGCATTCACCAGTGACGACTCCAATGATCGAGGGGAACAACTGAAAGAAGCGATGGGTTCATGAGGTTGTTTAGTATTGGCCTGACTTCGTATCCGTCTATCTATAGAGCCGACTCGATCATCTGTAGATGACAGGCTGGTCTTCTGAGAATAGCACGAGGACGCCTGGTTCACTGGTCCCCTAGGTCTTGGTCCTGTTGCGTAGGTATCCGGTGCCTTTCCTGCTCCAAACCCAGAAAAGTCGTGAAATGGCTGGGATGCGTTCCACGTCCCGGCAGTGCTGGTCCACCGAGTCTCATCGAACGACTGTTTCGGTGATAGCATACGAGGAGACGTTGAGCGAGACGCCAAGGTCGTCTGGATATTCAAGTCACCAAGATGAACAGAGCAATTGTCTGGTACAGGGCCTGCAGGGGGCTGCCGGCGTCGTTTCCTGACAGAGATCTGTGAAGATGACCCATTCAATGAGTCGGCAGACGTGGCATATGAGAATGGCACAGGAGACACTGGAGTCAAATAACCCGAGCCATGTATACCATTATCAGGTGAAGCCATTCGAAGGGGAGGCCGGTATCCGTGTTGTTTTGGATACACAGGTCCATTTCTCATCTTGCCCTGAATTGGACTGCCCGCCATACCTCTTTGAGACCTTGCAACCCTGACTCGACGGCTCCCATCATCTGTGCCGTGGAAGGCAGAGGAGCCTTGAGACAATTGTGTCATGCAAGACACCTGACTCTTCGAACGCAGAGCAGATTGTGACTCTTCCCTTATAGTAGGGTCCGCACATGGTGCACTCTCTAGGTCTTCGAACTCTGGGCTATGAGCCTGCACATATGGCATCCCCTGTCCCATCTCGCGCCTCAAAGGGGAGACAGCAGCGTCCTCAAGAATGCGTGGATTACAAGGATGGTCTCTGGTGTGGCTTATCTGCTTGGGGGTGCTTATGAACTGCGCGTCGCTGTCATATCCCCTTTCGCTCATGAAGCTGCTCCCAATCTCGTCCGGAGTAGCTACTTTTTCACCAGGACTGGCAAATCTGGAAGAGAATGGAAATGCTGGGGAGCCAGACTTTCTGCGATCATTTTTTGGCTTCACACGCTGGTCTCTGGCTTCTCGAGAGAAACGTCTACGGAGTCTATCGGGCAGGCCACCGGATGAGCGTCTGGGATGACCGGGGCGTACGACATCTTGCCTGTCCTTTGAATACCCTAGCAGGGTCAGCAGTGCCCTTGTCACTCGAGCGGACCCGCATGGCTCACCATCCGCATCGCCAACTGGTGTTGGTTTAGCGGGATTCAACTTGTAGGAGTGTCTTGTGTCCGAGTCTGAGCCTTTCCAGTATTTTCTGAACCGGGGACAGATGAGGAAGAACGCCATCGGGGCAAGATTATTATCTCAAGGCGAATGATAATGCCCTTGTCAACAAGTCCATGGTTTTGTGTTGTTTATGCATGGTGGGCAGTCCGTTGAGACGGAGCATTCTGCGCAACTGCCTCCTTCAAGCTCATGCAACATACAGGAACGGAAGCTGCGACTACATCGAATGGAGCAGCTGCGTTATAAATAAAGCTCTACGGTTCTCAACTAGAACAACGGATTTTGGATGAGAATCGTGGTCGCCATTCGATCTACGGGGGGCATTCGAACTGTATCTATAGCATGCTCTGCGGTAACTGTTCGTCGGCCAGCTGAGCTTCCCCAGACCTGCATGCATGCAAGATACTCCGCATCCCGAAAGGAACTCCGAACACCATGTTTAAAAGCCGAGTAGCTCAGAACCAGAAGTAGAGACACGCTTCAAAGCATTGTGACTCGACATAAACTCCGGGTTATTTTTGGAATGAGTCACTAGTAGAATACTGTCGTAGTACTCGGTGAATTGAGATGGATCCCGAGTATCGGGGGAGGAAGAGTGGTTCTGGCTCCTTCCATAACGAAGATGAATCAATCTAAGGATAGTCATCAGCTAGTTAGTTTCTACTGCGTACTGCGTATCTCGACCCAAGGACTGTGGCAAGCTCTAGCGCCGAATGGCAGATCTCACCTCAGATTTGGGTAATTGCCCACGCTGATAGGCCCATTGGCCACCTCGTGCAGCATGCTGGGAGTCGGCCGATGCGGCCAATGGGTCTCAGCGCAGATCCATTTTGCAGGTCCGAATCGGCTCCATCGCGGACAGAAGCCAGTCTCGACTGTATGGGCAGCAGAAGAAGAGTTGGAACTGCGTAGGTAATGGGCGTGGCTAACCAGCTCGTATCAGCCTGGCAACCCACCAGCCAGAACCTTAATGAGGGCCGATCCCGGAAGGCAGGCAGAGGTGGTCCGAGGAATACTCCGGACTTTTCCACGGCGCTGACTGGCCCGTTTATCCAATATTTAATCACGCCATTTAGCACTATGTTCGGGAGGGGTTTAGTTCTGGCCCCTCCCAACGGACGGGTTACTAAATTTTTCAAGGATGACACATACCTCAAAAACCGGAGGACATTGGACTTGTTTGGGTCCGGAGGGTCAGGAACTTAGTGGTAATTGGGAAAGGGGCTCAAGTGTAGATAGCTGGGGGAGGAGGGAGGGGAGGCATTGGAGAGGAGAGCGACAACGAAGAGAATGAGTGCAGATACTCACAGAATGGCGAAAACCTTCCCTTCCATTCCTTACTGTATACATACCACTTGAGAGGCGGGACTATCTTACCTTACCGAACAGGCACATGTAAGTATGCCTGATCTGAAGTCTGGAACACGGTCAGGTTTCCAGGTACTGGTGCGGTATCCATGGTATTTTTGGTATCAACCCAAACCCCTCGCCCCACTCCCTCCCCTCCTCCGTCTGCTTATAACAACTCCCCTCCATCCTCTTCTTCCCTCTCTTTCTTCTTTCTTTCTCCATCCCTCCCCCCTGTTTCTCTCTTCATCCTTTTCTCAGCAAGAGACTATTGTATAGTCCTTGACTGTCTTCTCTGTCTTCTTTTTCATCCAATTTTTCATCTATTCTCCCTTCATCAAACTCTACCTTTTTTTCTCCCTCACTTCTACACACATATCTTTCAAGATGGTTCAATCGTAAGTTTTCACCGTCTGCCTTCATCAGAAAATCTCAATTCTAATGGCATCTGCTTTAGCTCCGTCTTGGGTTTCCCTCGTATGGGAAAGCTCCGTGACCTCAAGAAGGCCACTGAGGCTTACTGGGGTGACAAGATCTCTCGTGATGAGCTCTTGGCTGAGGGAAAGAGACTCCGTCTGGAGCACTGGAAGCTCCAGAAGGATGCTGGTGTTGATGTGATCCCCAGCAACGACTTTGCTTTCTACGACCAGGTCCTCGACCACATCCAGCTCTTCGGTGTATGTATCCTCGCTCTGATGCTTCTTAATTACCTCATTCGCTAACGTTCTCCTCCAATAGGTCATCCCCGAGCGCTACAGCAAGTACAACCTCCACCCCCTTGACGAGTACTTCGCCATGGGTCGTGGTCTTCAGAAGCCCGCCAAGGATGGTCAGGCCGCCATTGATGTCCCCAGTCTGGAGATGGTCAAGTGGTTTGACTCCAACTACCACTACGTCAAGCCTACCCTCCAGGACAACCAGACCTTCAAGCTGGCTGAGCAGCCCAAGCCTGTCGCTCAGTTCCTTGAGGCCAAGGAGGCTGGCGTTGTCACTCGCCCCGTCATCCTGGGTCCTGTCTCTTTCCTGACCCTCGCCAAGGCTGACCGTGGTCAGTCCGTGGACCCCATCACCAAGATTGAGGAGCTCCTCCCCGTCTACGTTGAGCTGCTCCAGAAGCTCAAGGAGGCTGGTGCTGAGGAGGTTCAGATCGATGAGCCCGTCCTCGTCTTCGACCTCCCCGCCAAGTCCAAGGCTGCTTTCAAGCCCGCCTACGAGAAGCTCGGTGCCCTTGGTGCTCAGGCTCCCCGCCTGGTCCTTGCCACCTACTTCGGTGACATTGTCCACAACCTTGATGTCTTCCCTGCCCTCCAGAGCCTCCACGGTATCCACATTGACCTCGTCCGCAACCCTGAGCAGCTCGACGCTGTTGTTGCTGCCCTTGGCCCTAAGCAGATTCTGTCTGCTGGTGTTGTTGATGGTCGTAACATCTGGAAGACCAACTTCAAGTCTGCCATCGAGAAGGTCGAGCTGGCCATCCAGAAGCTCGGCAAGGAGCGCGTTGTTGTTGCCACCTCCAGCTCCCTCCTCCACGTTCCCCACACTCTCGAGAGCGAGAAGACCCTGGACCCTGAGGTCCGCGACTGGTTCAGCTTTGCTGTGCAGAAGCTTGACGAAGTTGTCGTGATCGCCAAGGCCGTCACCGAGGGCCCCGCTGCTGTCCGTGAGCAGCTCGAGGTTAACGCCAAGTCTGTCCAGGCTCGTGCTTCCTCCAAGCGCACCAACGACCCCAAGGTCAAGGAGCGCCAGGCTGCCGTCACTGAGGAGCAGCACAACCGCCAGTCTCCTTTCTCCGCTCGTATTGCCGAGCAGAGCAAGTCCATCAACCTCCCTCTCTTCCCTACCACCACCATCGGATCCTTCCCCCAGACCAAGGAGATCCGTATCCAGCGCAACAAGTTCACCAAGGGTGAGATCACTGCCCAGGAGTACGAGAAGTTCATCGAGAAGGAGATCGAGGAGGTCGTCAAGATCCAGGAGGAGCTCGACCTGGACGTTCTCGTCCACGGTGAGCCCGAGCGTAACGACATGGTCCAGTACTTCGGTGAGCGTCTCACTGGTTACGTTTTCACCACCCACGCCTGGGTTCAGTCTTACGGCTCCCGTTGCGTGCGTCCCCCGATCATTGTCGGTGACATCTCTCGTCCCGCTCCCATGACCGTCAAGGAGTCTAAGTACGCTGTCTCGATCTCCAAGAAGCCCATGAAGGGTATGCTTACCGGCCCCATCACTTGCTTGCGCTGGTCTTTCCCTCGTGACGATGTCCACCAGTCCGTCCAGGCTCAGCAGCTCGCTCTCGCTCTGCGTGACGAGGTTGTTGACCTCGAGACTGCCGGCGTCAAGGTCATCCAGGTCGACGAGCCCGCTCTTCGCGAGGGTCTCCCCCTCCGTGCTGGCAAGGAGCGTGAGGAGTACCTCAAGTGGGCCGTCCGTGCCTTCCGTCTGGCCACCTCTGGTGTCACCGACGGTACTCAGATCCACTCTCACTTCTGTTACTCTGAGTTCCAGGACTTCTTCCACGCCATTGCTGCGCTGGATGCCGATGTTCTGAGCATTGAGAACAGCAAGTCGGATGCCAAGCTGCTCAAGGTCTTCATCGACGAGGCCTACCCCCGTCACATTGGACCTGGTGTCTACGACATCCACTCTCCCCGTGTTCCCAGCGAGCAGGAGATCAAGGACCGCGTCGAGGAGATGCTTCAGTACCTCCGCCCTGAGCAGCTTTGGATCAACCCCGACTGTGGTCTGAAGACCCGTCAGTGGCCCGAGACCAAGGCTGCCCTGACCAACATGGTCAACGCTGCCAAGTTCTTCCGTCAGAAGCACGGAAACTAAATTTTCTTTAATCATTACATTTTTTAATAACCCATGATTGGGGGCGACATTCTCAACCTGTCGTCTCGGGGAAGCGGACTCTAGTAGATCCCTTTCCAAAGTCTTTTTTGATGAGTTTACGATGATGATACCAAAAGTTCAACATATGGGTTAGGGTTTCATTAGATGGGGTCACCGGAGTTTTCAACATATGATAACGATTTCAACATCGGCGTTCGCATAAAACATCGACGCCAAGTTTTCTCTTGCATTTTGCGAGTTTTGGGGGCGGAATGCGGGAACGTCGGTGACGTCTGCAACGCCGAGATCAATAATATTTCAACAATGATTGTGTATATCACAAACAAGGGTCGCTACTTTACTGCCCTTAATGAATATGACAAATGCTCGAATGGTCACATTTGAGCTTGACATTTCTTTATCTATGATTGTTCTAACCGTAGAGTAGCTGATGTAGTTGAAGTAGCTCGTCCAGCTTGAGCTTATTTATGATCTCTTTAGAGGACGATTCTCTGTAGATATTACCCATTTAGGAGATACGATGATATTCACAACCCATTACTTCCACCGGCACAATTACTTGGAATCCAATCCATGCCAACTCACCCAACCCCCATCCTTCTCCCATAAACAAACGAAATAATAAGTAATAATCACAACCAGCTGAAAAAGGGCACCACCGCCCCCCGTCCCTTAACCCTCCCCTCCCCAAACTTCTCAACATACCACTTCCTCCCCCACCTCGCATGCGGCAACATATTCGACACCGCATTAACCAGAAACACCACCGCAGGCAACGGCATCGGCACGCCCATCAAGTCAGCTATTCTCGCAACGGGGACGAGCCACGGCGCCAGCTGGAACCCAGCACCACTAACTTTAACCGAAGGTGCGGTGACAATCCCAGCAGCCAAAATCGCAAACCCAAGCCACTCAACCCACTCCGCTACGTAATGCGGATAGAGAATTGATGTGAATAGGCCGGTGGGAGGCGGGATGGTGTATATTTTGGAGTAGATATTTCCTCCTCCTTTCTTGCCTCCGGCCTTGGTAGCATCTTTGGTAGATGATATAGAAGGAGATGGCTTCTTCCGATGCGCCTCTTCCCTCCTCAATCTGAACAATGTCCGCTCCGCAGAGATGTTCCCTGCCATTCCTCCCAGGAAGAGGGTGAGGCCTAGTGGAGCGAGCCAGGCTCTTCCTATACTTCCACCATCACCACCAGAAGCATAAGAATAAGAATTAGAATAAGAAGAGGTAGAGGTTGAATAAGGAACAGGATACCCGACCAACCACCCGGCCAAACAAACAGCATTGAACCAATTAAACGCCACCGCGGAGGAGGCAATTACCACATGAATAGGGGAGATGCTGGGCGCTGCGAAGAACGGGGAGATGATGGCGCGGTTGGTGTAGTGGAGGGTGAAGAGGAAAGCGAGGAATTTGTTGCCCGTGGGGAGTGTAGACAGTGATGGGGAGAGGGTTAGGTCTGGGTAGTGTTTGGGTAGAGTGTAGAGTAGGTAGAGGAGGGTCATGGGGGATACTATTTCCATGATGCACCAGGTCCAGCGGCCGGGGAGGTTTAGGGGGGAGGATTTCAGAGAGGTTTTGCCCGCTGGGTGGTAGGAGGTTAGCCATTGGAGGAGGGATACCTGGATTTAATTTTTTTTTTTGGTTAGTATTTGGGTGAGGGTGATGGGGTTTCCGGGGCGGTGATGTATAGGCGTGGGTGTGGGTGTGGACGTACGAGTGGGAAGTATTGGAAGATGTTGAGGAATTGAGTGTAGATTTCTGGGGTTGGGTGGATGAGGTGTTCCCAGGGGGGAAGTTGGTTGAGGATGGAGAGGGCGGAGCCCATTGTTGTTGTTGGTATTGTTGGTGTTGCTGTTGCAGATTATGGCAATGGCAGATGAAGTAGTGGGAAGAGGATAGAAATGGAGGAATTGAGTAATGTTACATCAATGGACGAGGTGACGATGAAGATCAAGAGTTGGCGGATGAGTCAGCATCTACAAGGATCCAAGGCATGAAGTGAACTATTTATAAGGTTACTGCTCATAAAGTTACTACGAGATAATGATATCGTCATTGCATCCTGGCATTACCTCCCTATGCAAGTCTAACCCAAACTCGCCGAAAGAAGACCATCCCAACTATAACATGCGGATCCAAAATCAGACAGAACCACTCTCGTCGCTCACTTTTGCATTCCATCAGTTCGTCGTATCCATCGGCTCCAACACGCGCCTCCGCTCAGCCAGTCTCTCGGACTTGAATAACTCAATCTTGGCCTTAAGTTCGGTATCTAAGCAACAGTTAGTACTCATCCTTTCACCACCAATCCACACTGGAAGACCTACCGGGTATTACGTCTTCCATCTTTAGCGGTGCCCGGTTGAACGGATCATGGGGATCGCTGAGCAGATGCGACCGGATCGTTGCTCGGTCAATAGACACCCGGGATCCTGGTAGAATGACCGGGTCTTCCATCAATGTATACATCAGGGGATCTGGTTCAGGTTAGTAACTTCTTCCTCCAGTGCTGAATGATATCACATACCTAAGAAATCATCCGGCACCTCGCCCAGATCCTCCTCAGCCTGGTCATCGGCCTCCTTGGCCGCCTTCACCTTCTTTTGTAATTGTTCCCACCGCTTGAACTCCTCTGGCGACTTGAGCGACCATTTCCGTAGGATGTCTGCGGCCTTCTCAAAGTTCGCCGGCTTGTATGACCGTCCATCGCGTGCCACCGCGATGATGAAATTCTCCTTGCCCATCAGGTTTAAATACACATCCACAATCTCGCTCAGCAGCGCCCTTGGGTTGAAACCGTACTCCTGCAGATTGTCCACCCGTAAACTGGCACTCTTGGGTCCCACCATCGCATCCAAGTTGTAGTCCAGCATGTCTGCCAATCGCTGCACGATCTCAGGCATTGTAAAGGAATCCGCCAGGGCATCGGTAAACAGCTTGAGCATAGCCACCGTCTCGTTGGTCAGCTGCATATACGACTTGGCGTTGCGCTGTGCCGAGGCGAGATGCTCCTCTTTCTGCTGACGCACCGTCGGGTCCATTGAGGCACCGTTGAGGCGCAGCTCCGTCTGCGTCTTGTGAATGGTGATGAATGCTCCGAAGGACTCGTCCAGAACGAACGTCACATCGTTCAGCAACAGGTTGACAAAGCGGACGAAAAAGTCCAGGTTCTGCTTGGACTGGTTGTACAGCTTGTTGCGGTAGAGCGTATTCGGCCAGATGCACTTGATGATCTGGAATATTTCGAATCGGATGTTGAACTTGTCAAAGAATTGCGTATGCGTGCCCGTGTGCTCTGCTTCAATGTAGAACTTCATCATCGAGTGGAGGAGGTATTCATTGGCAAACGGCATCGAGTTGAGCAGATCCACCAGGACTCCGCGAGCGCCACCAGGGCGTGGCCACGTGCCTCGGAACAGAATAGACACAAGTCCTGCCTTCAGGTACGGGTTCTTGATATAGCCTGAGCTCTCCAAGAAGGTGATGCACAGCATGACCAGCTCGTCTCCTTGCGTGGCAGTGATGATCTGTGGCATGCACCACATGATGAACTTGAAGTTGCTGACGATGTCGTCCAGGAAATACTCTGGAAGGCATTTGAAAACCTCCGGCTGCTGCACCGGAAGAGGGAGCTTGATCTCCTCCTTAGGAAAGTTCGTGCCCGAGACAACTCTCAGCAGCCACACAATCACGTACCGCATAAACAGCATCGACCGGGCTTGCCACTGGTCGTCAAACAAGACACCCTGTAGACTATACTTCAAGGCTAGGCCGAGGTCCAGCTTATCCTTGTACTTCTTCAGAGCCTCCTCGAAGACCCGAAGCTGCATCGGGTTGTTGACCCACCGGTGCCGTTCCAGCTCAAACTTATTGATGGTGGACTCCATGTGTCGGAGGTCCTTCTCAAGCTGTTCCAACTTGGAGGTTAAAGACTCACTGCCATAGTGATGCGCAGCAACGGTGAGAAAGAAGATCTCCGTGATAAAGTTGGAAGTGCCCTCCGCCTTCTTGGAGTAAAAGGCATCCGACGCATGCTGGTCGGCATTGATTTTGGTTTCATCCCTCATATCAACCCGGGGATTACGATGCAGATAATTAGCATCGACTCGGTCGATCTAGAGCATATCTGTTAGCTGCAAGCACTCCTACTGCCGACCTGACGCAACGTGCTTACCTTGGTGAAGCTTGCATCCATGAACGGCTCGCAAAGTTGGTCCAAGCAGGTAGTCAGGTTGAACATGAACCCGTCGGATGACACCGTGTTGGGGTCCACCTGCATTGCACGTCGCTTGTGGTTGATGTTCAGGGAGGCCGCGAACCAGTCTAGAACCTTGTCCCTAGCATCTTTCGACGCCCGAATCATATGGTTCATGACATCGAGGAGATCGGAGCTGATCATGTGCTGCATCATGCGGATCGACCGCTGCGCGTTCAGAATGTAGGACTGATCTCTCGTCTTAGGGCTGGAGAAGTAAGTCATGGTCACACTGCTCTGCAGCGGCGACAAGCGAAACCATGGCCCCAAGAGAGTGCTCTTCTCAAACAGAGCCGGATCCCGGGATGCGTTAAACATATCCGACTCAGTAATGGCAGCTGCGATGACCGCATGGCGGACGAGGTTTCGAAGAGCCTATAAATCAGGTTGACGAGAGCTCCGTGAGAAAAAGGAGAGTGGCCTTCACGTACTGTCATATATGGCTTGTAGTCATCATTGATGGTCATAGCAGCAAGCTCCTGGCTCATCTCCTCCACGGCCGTGATGAAAGCCGGCTTGAGGCTCTCATCCTCGTCGAACCTCTTGACAGCCTCGCCAATGAACTCAAAGTCCACGCCCTTGTCATCCTCAGGATCCAAGAGGAGATATGGCTTTAGCGGGGACTTCTCCGCCGGCTCGAGCCTGTTTAATAACGAGTCAGCCGAATCCTGGATCCAAGAGGTATCACTTCACCGCAACAACGCACCCAAACATCTCCGGCATCGTAATGGCAAATATACAATAACTCAGGCATATGCGGCGCGCCTCGCAGATAGCACTGAATTTCGGATCATCATCGCGATTGCGGCGGAAACCCTTGTGCAACCTAGAAATCCGCCTCCAGCACGGTAGTAGATAATCCAAGGGCTTCTGACGCGGAGCATTGGAGGCCGCTTCCAGAAGGGCCTGGTCCAGGACCGTCACATCCACGCGAACCTCCCGGCCTTGATCCTCAAGCTCACTCTTTAGACCCGGCAAATACGTCAATCGTTGTCCGTGAATATCCTTCTGCCGAGCCTCATTCAACGACAACTTGAAGACAGCGCTCAATGTCCGATCCTGAAATGCCTCGATACTCTCTTCCGCTTTGGGGGGTGGTGGTGTGCCGGACACCGGCGTTACGGTCTGTGAGCGGTCCGGGACCGAGCTGGCAGAGGCTGCAGGTGTGATCTTGATCCGCTTCCATTCGGACTGTTGGGGCTGGAGTTGTGGTGAGGGGGCTGATGAACCGGGCGCGCTGCCCGGTCTCGACGAGGATTGTGTCTGGATCCTGTCCGGGTATCGTGAGGTTGGTGTAGACGGGGCAGGGGAGGCAGGCCTGCTTGATGCTGAATCTGCGGCGCCTTCACTCTGCGCCGATGGCGTTGGGTTGCCCAACTTGGCCAAGCGCTTGCTGCGGATCTGATTATGAGGGCAAGTCAGAACGGCAAATGCCTGGATGGCAGGATTCGAAAGAACACGGGCCGGGACCGGGAGAGATAGCAACAACTCACCTTATCCGCTTCAGACTGGCTCTCTGACATCGTGGATGATGCTTATGGGGCAAGCCCGAAGCAGAAGGGCTTCCGTAGTATCAGCGGGGCTCGACAACGGAGCGAGTTGGATGGCTGGAACCGAAAACTCAGACGGAGGAGAGATGGAGAGAACGGGGGGAAAGAAGTTAATTAAGGCAATCCAGGCTGGATTAGAAGCGGGGAGAAAAAGAGTGTAGTGGGTGCCCGGAATGAATGAGCCCGATAAGTGACCCCCAGAGCGAAACAGTGAGGAGAAAAGAGGTCAGTCACTGGCGCTGACTCTGTTCCTGGACTGCTTCTCTCATGGTCGCTGAGGTTCGCCCGCATGAAGTATTAACTAAGCTGGTTGGCGTTGGTTCGCCGCTCAGGGCCCTTTCTTTTGCATCGTGTGTTCTTTTCTCCACTTTTCACGGTTATTTCTCCAACACTGGGAGATAACCGACTACATACAATTTACTATCTACTTATCTTGCCGATCGCTGCTGCTCACTCTCCATCTATTATTCCCTTCTTCTTTGACAAGATATACATTTGCTTTGCTTCTCAAGGCTACTACTAGACGAAGCTACTTCCAAGCTCAGGTCATCACTCCGTAAAACGCCATCAAAATCTTTGCACGCGTATGGACATCTAATGCGGGAACAAAAGCGGCGGGGGGTCATCAGGAACAAAATGTAACAGGCCATTAAGGTATAAAAGAAACAATAGGAGGATGCAAAATTGGCACCCCGCATGCCATAGAGACAGAGACAAGTCCGCGCTCTCTCTTTCAGTACCTCCCCTTCAGGGAGTCTAGCCGCCGACAACTCTTGAGCTCCATCGCTCTCGCTTCTTTGATCTTGTCTACGTCTGGGAAGAACCAGCCCTGGGCATCCTGTAGCATGCGATCACGCCTGTGTTGTTCGGCTTCGCATTCGTACCGTAGTTTCGTAACGTAGTCCACTTCCACCCGTTGGTCCAGTTGCCGGAATTTCCGCGAGCTGTAGTCTTCTACATCCCCGGGATTCACATAATAGTCCACATTCAATTTAGGTGTCGTGCGATGCATCGTATGGGGAGGCACAGCAGCGTCAAAACGGTACGAAGGACCTGCAGGAGTTGACGACCCGGAGAATTTGGACGAGATCCACGGAAGCACGAAGAGGAGAATGAGAGGGAGAAGCTGCTGGAAGGTAGCCCACAAAGAGGGCGTAGGTTCGGTACGAGCATTGGCCTCACGGGGTCTTCTCCGGGGGCGACCGCCTCCAAACTGATGAACCCGGATACCAGGACCGCCGCCCATGTTGAAAACAAACTGAGGTCCACCTATACACACTGATTAGCCATGCTCCTCGAATTAATTAAAAAAGCAACCATACCAAAAGGACTGAAACCACCACCCATATTGCCAAACCCACCGCTAAAGAACCGCTGGAACAGCTCTTCCGGAGAGATCTCCTCCTCGAACATCGGACCACCAGCCCCCGCAGACCGGGGGAATCCACCGCCGCCAAAACCGCTGAAAGGCGAAGCGCCCGAGGGACCAGCACTCGGGGTGAACCTGCTGTCCGGATCGCCTCCAAACCTATCATACTTGGCTTTCTTCTCGGGGTCCGACAAGACCTGAAAGGCGCGCGAAACCACTGCATACCAAAAAAAATCATTAGCAAGGTGATTCTCCACACAAGCATCCGAAGTATATTCCAGTCACTACTCACACTTGAACGCCTCATCCGCTCCCTCATACCCGTTCTTATCAGGGTGTGTCATCAGACTCAGTTTGCGATACGCCTTCTTGATCTCGCCGTCGGAGGCGCTCTTCTCCAACGACAGGATCTCGTAGTACGCCGTCGCCGAACATTTCCGTATCCTCAGGACCGCCGCCTTCTGCTCTGGTGTGTATTTCCGATCCTGGTTCCCCTGGTTGTGCTCGCGGGATTTGGCAGAGCCTCCATTGTCTACCCCGGACGCGGTGGCGGACGGCATGGCGGCAGAGCTTTTAATTTCCCTTGTATCGATGAGACGAGTCCCCTCTGCGTGTAGCCAGCCGGCTGTAGAATATCCCACTCTTCGGATTTAGGTCCCGGTTTGCGAGGGGTTGAAAGCCTAAACAGGCTCGTCGGAAGAGGGAAGGGTGGATCAGCGATGAACCAGCCGACGGACGCAAAGAGAATCGCTGATTAGAGAGGGGAGGGCCCTGGGTTTCGCGATCGACTCGAGTGATATCAGCGACCGGGAGAAGGAGACCAAGTGTTTGTAGGATTGGTTGGTTCTGGGCTGCTGCGGGCCAACCCTCGATCTGGGGAATAATAGATAGTATGGGGTGAATTTGATAAAACGTGGTGAGTTTCTGGAGGATCAGATGTTGACGCTAAGCCGAGTGAGTGAGAGTGAGCCGTTGGTTCGAGGTTTAGTCAGTCACTCAGTCGCTTTGGAAAGGTACGTCGGAGCTGCCAGTCACCTTTCCCGCGTCACTAGCTACTTCGGATTGTCTGCTTGACTGCCCAGCATACATACAAGGTTAGTTACTATTTCTGCAATTGTATATCCATTTTATTTCAGTTTTTTCAATTGCTGCAATTTATCATTCATCTTCAAGTCGCTCACCACTATCTCCTTTGACAGCAGAAATCTCATAGAATACACCCCCAAATCGCAACCATGTCCGGTTCGAAATCCCCGATTGAAGAGACCGAAAAGTCTCTCGTGCAGAAAGCCAGAGCATGGGGAGGTAGGCATACGTCTCAATTTAAATCTAACCCAACATCTCATCTCCAACAATGTCACTAATCACTCATCCATCGACGCACAGAGAACTCATTCCCACCCACCCTGCTCGCCACTCTCATCACCGCACAATACATGCGACCATTCCAGGCACTTCCCATGCTTTTCCCTCCCGTCCTTATATTCACCAGCTACGCCAACATCCAAGGCTTCAAAACCGATACAGCTGGTATCAGCGCGGCGTGGTCCGGGCTGTACCTGTTGCTCGCGGGTCGTCGGAAGCAGCCGTTCATGAAGAAATGGGGCGCAAGGGGAATTGTCCGCGGTGCGACAATGGGTCTGTGCTTGGTTAATATGGTTAGCGGTGGGTTGGCGTACACCCTGGGCAAGCGGGAGGAGGAAGAGGAATAGACGGGGGATATATAAAAGTTTTGGTTTGATTCGGTAAGACATCTTATGTGATGGTGCGGGATAGTGCTGTTTGTATGCGGGGTCATGTATGATATAAGTTGAACGGGGAAACCGGCGTCGCTTCGGGTATGGTGTTTGGGTTTTCTTTCGATTGCTCAATTCAATCAAGTGATGATGACGTTAGTCGAGACTTAATTCATTGATGAGTATGTTCTTCTACATGAGTGATCTATATGTGTGTTATATATATCTAGTAGGCCTTGGGCGAGCGGCTTCCGACCTGCTCTGCGCATCGCATAATATGCGACATATTTTCGTCAACGACAGCTCTTGAAGTACTTTTGTACTGCAATCACTCCGTGTATGGATTTTCTGCCAAGATGACATCCCGGACACTGGGAGGAACCAGCCACTCCAGGTCCTGAGGGTTGGCTACAGCAGATTCGCGGGCTCTTGTCGAGCTCACGGAGGGCGCACCAGGCTTCTTGCCCTCGACAAGCTTGATGCGATCAGCCCATTCTCGTTTCCCGCCCACCCTCTCCATGGCACCCTGCGCCAAATCGGCCACAAACGCTTCCTGCTCCTCTCTACTGCCCCAGTCACTATCCGGGCGCATGGTCACTCGCAGCCGATGCTGGGAAAGAAACGGTCCCAACGGCTGGAGAGTATGCTCTGGTGGGTAGTATTTCGGGTTGAAAATGCGGATCAACGTATCGTACCCCGTCAGATGTACCTGCTCCAGTGACGAGGAGTATATACCCGCGCGTTCAATCTCCGCGGCTTTGTCCACAAAGTATGGTTTCTTGGTGACTCCAATGTCGATCACGGGAAGATTTTGGGCCTTGGGAATAGTCCCGTTTGTTTGTAATGACGAGAGAAGGTCTCGAGCGAAGAGCTCCATCATGGCCAGACGGGTCTCGAACGCCGCCGGCTTGGAGGGCTTGTCGGCATTCTGTGTCGCGAGGAGCAATAAGAGACGGGAGGGCTTGTGGGGATTTTCTAGAAGAGCGGAGGTCGCAATTCGGCTGTGGGCAAGGGTTGGCGGGTTGAAGGACGAATCGAGGACGTACAGAACGTCAGTGGATGAGGTGGGATCATGGCGCTCGGAGGGGACAGAGGCCAGAACCTCCAGACCGCGGGTTGATGCAATGAAGAGTCGGAGGCCCGCAGCGTACTTCTCGCGTAGGGCATGAAAGGCGGGGCTTGTCATTCTGGGAATAGATGAGTCAATCTGGCGTAGTCAGTGTGACAACTCATGGAGTAGAGTATGTATGTATGTATGGTAACATCAAGAACGATGATGATGATGGTGGTGATAACGTCAAAAATGCCCAAGGCTGGTCACGTCAGAGGCCGACAGAAGGAGGTGGGGTTGTGGACGGGAAGCATCCATGGACGTTGTTGGACGAGGACCCTTTGGTGCGGGTGGCTGCAGGACCCGGACTTTGCTGGGTATACCGCCAAATACAGTAGACAGATACTATGTAGTATCTAGAGTAGGTATGTATGTAGTATGTACGGCTTAATGGCGACGCTTCGAGACCCTAAACCCACACGGCAGAGCAACACGAGCCGATATTAAGGCTTTATCTCATTGTCCATATACTAAGTGGTGGATGGCGGTCTGTGAGCTATCCTCGATGAGATCGTAACACTTAGATTAAAGCCGCGATGATCACAATCAAGGGACTCGGTGCTCCGTAGGCTGGATGTAGTAGTCTAGACGGACCCGGCAAGCCGGAAATGTTCTGGAGTCTGGATTTCTAGATTAGGGTCAATGGTGGTGTGTTCCTTGTGTTCTCGCTAAATGCCGCTTATTCCGGAGTGTTGGTTAATGGTTTATTGCCGGCCGCGCTCAGTGGAGTCTCCAGTGACTTGGCCAAGTACTCATCAGGGGTAGATACTCCCTACTTATGCCCAAGATGTGATTGTGACATTCCAAGTATCAACAGAAGAAATAGAGTCTAGCTTACGAATGAGTGGGAGCTCATACGGAGCTAACTACTGAAATGGTGTGACTGGACAGGACAGGAGCTCTCCGAGCTCTGAAAGCTAGCCGATAAGAACCGAAGACGATCATCTCCTAGTCGATGGCGCACAAACAGTGAAAGCGTGTTCACGGTTCAGGCAACCATATACTTTGGCCCTCATCAGCTTGAAACGCTGGCGGCCGTGGTTTCCCCAGCTCCGGTCAGGGTCAAGAACCAAGAACAACTTCAGAGCTGTGCTTTCATCTGTTATCACCACCAGTGCCAATATCCCGCACCACACAATATAATTTATATCCCGGCCTTCTTTGTGCTTGGATCACTGCCAGTAATCAACCGATATGATCAGTCTTTGTTCTGGAGGAACCTCGCCGGTGTCTAGACCCCCCATGCTGGCTCCACTTGGTCTGCACCTACCACCCACGCCTCGTAGGCCCAAGACCATCGCCGCGCAGATTTTCTTGATCAACCCTGTCAAACGAGACTGGCGCGCCCACCGACGGAATTGATTTCGGGATTGTCGATATACTGACTACTGAGCCTCCTTGGGGGCTTCTTCCTCTCCCTCTTCTCCATAGTTCGCGTTGAGAAAAGACTCGGCTCAGACATGAGTCCCTTCGGTTACAAAGCGTCTCACGCCATCAGCACGAGAAGTCTTAGCTCGGAGTCAAAGCCACTAGGCTGTATCATTTTAGCCCCTTTCATGAAGCATCGTTGACTAAACCACTGTAAGAAGCTTGGGGGTGTTGGCAATGAGCTCGTTAACTGTATGATGGAATGAGGATAGAGCTTAGATCCTTCTCGACTCATCATGCCCCTTTTTCTTACTTTTGTTCTCCATGTCTCCAGAATGCTGTGTAGAGTGTATACGTTGCCCAGTTGCGTGAATGGAGGATGTCATCTCCGCACGGTCAACCAGTGAAGGTGATAGTAAACAAATCCACAGCGGATTGTTGATTAAAGCGTGTCCACCAGTAAATTACGGTAATAACAATTCCGCGCCGGCCCATTAATGAGGTTGAGTCAAGCGTGGCGGTTGAACATACGATTGTCGGCGGTTGTTCCATGGATGCTTCGTTTGAGGACCGACGGGAATTACCAGATCCGGGCAGTGTTGACAACCCACACGATCGACGTTGTTGTTGTTATTGTTGTTGTTGTTTCTTTTATTTCTGAACCAGAAACAAAAGGGCCCTGAAATGGTCCCTGAAGGGGGCGGTAACAGCTTACCGACACATCCTTCTCAGACAACCTGTGCGATCCTGATGCACGCTGGCTGTTGGTCTGGCAGCGACAGCACAGCGACCTACTAGTAATATCCGTATTAGGCAAAACGAGGGGGAGTAAAGAAAAAAGTCGAACAAGACGGAAGCCGTGCGGTTGGCCCGTTTGGACAGGCACAATGAGATTAAGCTGGCAGCCAAGAACCAATGAGAAGAGGCGGTGAGGGGATGAAACGGGGCTTCATCTCCAGTCCAGCTAATCCGCGTGTGGTTCCTGCGCCGGAGACCCACTCGGGACTGAGGAAATTAAAATTAAGATCAATATCAGGAGGATGGCAGTGCGTGTTGATTGGCTGAAGGGTTATCAACAACTGGGCACAACTGCACGCCCGACACCACCTCGTTCGGCCACGATGAGACATTAGCGCCGTATGGGCGAATCTTCCAAGACTTGTCCACCAACGGGCATCTCGCATCTGTTCCATACGACGTTGGAGAAAATACGGTGCCTGGTAATATCGCGTATCGACGGGCTGCAGGGATCCCGAATTGAATGGATTTAATCAAATTTCGATATTACGGCGTTCTCCTTTAGGTTTCCCTTTTTCTGACTTTCTTTCTTTTCCCCCCGGGTCTTTTTTTCCTTTAAACTCCTTCACTTTCTTCCCGGGCCTCCTAAAAGTCTCTCGTCAGACTGCTACATTCTCTCTCCTGTTCAACCTCTCTCTGCGAGAACGTTGCGACCTTCCTTCTTGCGTCCAGTCACTCTTTCAACCTTGCTTTGTTTTTACTTGCGAATAGATTTCGCATCTCACTTTCGTTGAGAAAACTACCCCCGCAGTCTCTACCAAATAACCCAAGAACGGAATATCTCTCCCATCTACTCGGACTTCTTCGAACCTCCACCATCAATCCTTCACGATGCAGCTTACTTCCAAGGTTTCCATCGCCCTGCTGGGTGCTTTCGCCGCGGTCGGTGAGGCCAACAACCACGGCTTCCATGCGCGCCAGATGAACTTCCACCCTGGTGGCTACAACAACCAGACTGTGTCGACCTCCGTCGTCCCCGTCTACCCGACTCCCGAGCACTCCAGCGCTCCCGTTGCTCCCAGCGCTCCCGCCAGCTCCGCCGCCGGAGTCGCTGCTAGCTCCCCCATCATCGGTGGTCACTATGCCAGCAGCTCCAGCTCCGCTGCTGTTGTTGGTGCTTCCTCTGTCGCTCCTGTGCCCGTTCCCCTCGGCACTGGTGTCTCCAGCAGCGCCCCCATCTCCGCCCCGGCTGCTGCTGCTACTAGTAGCAACGGTGTCTCGACTGAGTACGACACTGTGACTTCCACCAAGGATGTCACTCTCACCTACACCCTGGGTTCTGGTTCCACCCAGAGCGTCGTCACCACCACTATTCACCGCACCGTGACTGACGTCGAGACCATCTACGTGGTATGTTATGGAAGCCCTTTCTGGAAACATGAAGAAGGATGTATACTAACGGATATATCATAGACCCCCTCTGCCAGTGCTTCCTCCACTGCCCAGGACACCACCGTCACCTCTGACACTACCGTCTACTCGACCTCCACCGACTACGAGACCTACACTCTCTACGCGGTCCCTACTTCTTCCGTTGCCGCTGGTAGCTCCGCTCCCGCTGGTAGCTCCGCCCCCGCGGGCTCTGCTACCGCTGGCGAGACCTGTGCTCCGGTCACTGTCACTGTCCACGACACCGTCACTGTGGTATGTACCCACTTGAAACCAAGCTGTCGGTTTGAACCCCTTACTGATGCATTGCAGACCGCCACTCCCACTCCCATCTCCACCCCCGACAGCGTTGCCAAGATCGAGGTCAGCTCTGTGTCCACCAGTGAGGAGGTTGAGACCACCACCCAGGCCGAGGCCACCACCCACAGCAAGCCCACCGTTGTCCCCACCCCCAGCGCCCCTTACGGCCACAGCAACGGCACCTTCCCTTTCCCCAGCGGCGCTGCCCGGCCCACTGGCTTCCAGACCAGCAGCAAGGTTGCTTTCCCCTCTCACTTCCGCCGCGTCTACTAAAGCCATGATTGAATTGAATTTGACTGCTTCGGGTCACGAGCTTGACGCCACGCCTGTATTGAGATTCCCAATCGTGGCGTAAAAAAGCACACGCTGGCACTGTACCTACGAGAGGATTTACTGTTTTGCTTCTGGTACAAACTTACTCATTTTATTTTGACTTTGGATTGGCCGTCTTCGTCCATCTTCAACCTAGACTTTACTTCTCTTTTCCAATTTTCTCCTCCCCAGGGATGGGTAATTGGCTTTTCTTCTTTTCTTCTGGGATCTGTCGATTCCACCGCTTAACGAACAAAGCTCTTTTTCTTTCAATTTCTCTTTTTTCCACGAAACCTTCTCGTGAACCTCTCGGACATGAATCTCGGGATGTCAGGCGATGCGACATCAGGCGAGTTGACCCAGCAGGTGGCGAAGGCGTCTTAGCGGGTACATCGGCTCTCTGTACATTTTGTTTTGTGTTGTGTTTGCAGTAGATATTTCTTTCAAGATGATGACCTTGATTACGAAGCGATTTTGTTGGTCGAGCGAATGACATTCGTCTATTGCTACCTACTCCTTGTAGAAGTAGATACCTCCACAATTTAAAATAAACATGATGAGTATGATATTAATCATAACTAACCCCCCATCCCTAACAATCTTCTCCCTCATCCTCTGCCACTCCAACCAAGTAACCCCCTGTACCAGACAATCCGCCAAGTCATCCAACTTGCCAATATCCATACTATCCTCCCCATTCTCCCCATCCTCCCCATCTGCCTTCTTTATCCGCCGTTTCCCTTCACACTTCTCCAGGAACGTTTTCGCCAACTTCCTCACCTCATCATCACCTATCATTACCCTCCTACCCTCATCCCCATCCCCATTCCCAACAGCAGTAGCAGAATCAGAACCCGGCGACGATAACCACCCCCTCACCAACCCAATCTTCATCTTCTTCACATCCCTCACATTCTTCCTCTTCTTCGTCTTCTTCACCACGTCACCATCCCCAATATCCCCCGCTTCCTCCCCCTCCCCCCAAAACCGACTCACCCTCCCCGGCTCCACAGGATACACCTGCACCTTCCCAGCCGAAGGAAAAAGTCCAGAAGAATTCACCGTCTCCAAAACAGCATATAACATCCCCTCCAACACACCAACCCTGATGGTCCACTCCTGGACCGCGGAGCCTCCTCCCGTACGGAACCGCTGTCTTTCAATTAGAATATGGGTGGGGTTATATGTGGTCAGGAGGGTCGTGATGAGGGTGTATGCGTGGCGGGCGTAGAGACTGGGGGAGAAGTCTTCTTTTGCCTTTGCTTTTGTTTCTTTCGATTTTGATTTTGATATTGATTTGGATTTGGTGGTGGTGGTGATGAGGGATGAAAATCCATCCTGACCAAGGTGTTGGTGATGTTGTGCATGGCACAGATCAGGAATGGAGAGGCGTTTCCATGCGGTGAGGGTTATGGTATTATCTTCCTTTCTGGTTGTGTCTTTGGGTGTACCTGTCTCGGATGAGACGGTAGATGAAGAGTGCGAGGATAATAAAGGAGCATGCAACACAGCGAACGCCAAATTGCGAATCCCCATATCGATGCTTAGGAGTCTTATTCCATTGTCATTATCATTCCTCTTCTTTGTGTGCTTCTTCGGAACACCATCATTTTCAGCATCAATCTGAGTATGAAGAGGGATGATCAACGGAGCAAGTTCCCCCTCTAACCTCTCCACCAATTCCGTCTTCGTACCTGAGCTCTGAATCCCCGTTTTCTGAGCTATTTGTTGTAGGGCTTTTGCTTTGAGGGGGCGGAGCCAGGGGTATTTCATTTTATTCTTTCTTCAAGATCGTTCTTCTTTCTTTATATCTTCTTCGGACATTGAGGGTTGTTTAGCTGGGTCTTGGTATGGCTTCTGGTACTGAGCTAGTAGGAGTCCCAATAAGTATTTTGGTTGGCTGCTTGTTCTGTTGGTGGTTTCGGCGTGGGGTGGTGATGGTTGTATGTTTGACAGCGTCGAATGTATATATATATCACAGAGTGGAATATACGACCGACCCGAGAATAATAATTACTATGCGTTTGTTGTGAAACAACGGTTGTGAGGATAGATCAATGGATATCAAGGAATGGAATGGAACAGAGTGGATGTTGATGTTAAATCTATATCTATGATCTACTCCGTAGTTAACTAGTGTTTGATGTGCCGGTGGTTTATGAATGATAGATTACATAATGTATAATATCCCATGCATAACTATGAACTATCAGCATCACTACTCTCAGCATATCAGCATCGAACTCTACATTTTATCTAAGAGTAATACATCTTGAGTAACCATAAATTGTCAAGTTGCCAAAAGACATCCCACCATTCTTTGCATATCGCACATCTCTATCCTCTGTTTTCCTTCGAATGCCCGAAACCCAACACCAGGCCCATTAAACAGTATGAAGTAGTATATATGCCCTTCCCCATATGGACGCCAAACCAATCAAAAGAACCATGCATGAAACTCGCTGAACTGCAATCAATAATTCAAGATCAAAACTCCGCATAGTAATCCCATATCAAGAGTACATCAGAAGAAGAGAACTCTCAAAAACCAAAAAGCAAATAAGGCGATGGATTACAGGGTGGACGAGCGCGCCACGTCAGTGACCGTTCTCGTGTTGTTCGCCACGTCAATCGGTGACACACTCTCGCGCATGTATAGAATCGGCGCCCAGACGTTCCAGTGTAGCACGCCCATGTGTGCAAGGCGCATGGCGATTCGCTCGATGTCATAGTGCTGCTGTGTTAGTGACGAGGGCGGATAGTTGCGCTGCGATTCGCAGATCGCCAGGGGTGACATGCTCATGTACTTCTTCGCCGTCGTGAACGTCGCTGTTAGTAGCTTCTCGCGAAGAGAGCTCTGGAAATACTGGAACAAGTTGGAGGGGCTCGAGAGGTGGCATTCCAGTGCCATTTCTATTTGCACAATGACATCGTCCGAGACCGACCCGTCTTGGAAGCACGCGGCGCATGCAAATCGTGCAATCTCCAGCGCGATGCTCCGTACGCTTCTCAGCCACCGAGGATCCCCTCGAGGGTAGTCTTCGTTCTCTTCCATCAGCGATCCGATACGGGTGCGGAAAGTAGCGTATGTTTGCGCTGGCGCCGAAAGATACCGTTTCTGTGCGTTGATGTACGACTCGAAGATGAACCAGCAGATATCAAGGTTGATCAGCTTTTGGAGACAAGATCGCAGCTGCCGCAGCCGGTCCGAGTCGAAAACGAACGTTTCAGGGAACTTGTCTGGTCGCCGGTACTGCAGAAGAAAGTCGGTGATGCCACCAAACAACAGAGAGACGGGCCAGAACCCGTCCATCTGGGTAGGTTTCGACATGCGGCACAACTCTCGATCGCGGAGGTCCAGATACCACTGTCGCGATGTTTCCACACAGAAATTGTCCCTCTCGATCTTGCCTCGGAAATACTCCTGTAGGAACGGAACGGTGTCTTCAATGAGCAATACACGGAAAGCACGGATTTGGTGATTGGCAACATCCTAGAGACACATTAGCAATTCCATCCAATATGCGTGGCCGCCAAGCCCAGCATGCCCGATCCTTACCAGTTTCATCGCTTCCAAGATTGCGAACAGTGTTTTGAGTCCTTCGACGATTTGGTGCGAATTTTGCGACTCCGACCCTGACCGTATCTGCTTGACCATCTTATCTGCCCATTCATCGCGCATAGGAGCGCAGTGTGTCTTGAGCAAGGCCGCCAGCCAGCTTGCCACACCCACCATATCAAGTACGCCCTTCTGAATCTGTTGCATCAGGAGTGTTACCTCGAGATTTTGTACCACAGCCGGATGGTCCCGCTCAGGGACGAGCGTTTTCAGGACGTCTTGCAAGGTTTCGAACATGGCGGGTAGCCGCGGTTCAAAGGTCCGCGATAGATTATCTGAGATTCCAACATTGTCTGTCCCGTTCGTCCCTTGTGCGGCACCGAATGCATATATAGCGATCTCATCAGCCATAGCCTCCCAGTAGTCGTGGGCCTCCTTTCGTTTCCGTTCGCCTTTTTCTCCCTGCAGGTCAGGTTTAAAGTGAAGATCACGGTCAAAGTTGGCGTCCATTCGGAGGTTAATGTTGCTCATGATACAAGGCAGGTCCAGTTCACTAAGCGTACTCTTGGTCACTGGCGGATACCTTTTAGCAGCTAGTAGCCGTTGATGTTGTTCCAAGCTGAGTGGCAGGGCTGGGGGAATGTGCATTGCTCGTGCAGACGGCGCCAGAACCCGTGTTGCCATCTGGATAGGCGACGGAAATGTTGGGGCTACACCATCACGGTAGGTATATTTACCCGGCTGGCGTCGCTGGTGCATATTCGCGGAGTCTGGGGGGCTCTTCGCATCGCGATGGTGGTCCAGAGAGTCATTCTTGGGCGAGTCCTTCGCATGGCCACTGCCTCCATATGCTTCCAAGGGGCATTCGGAGTTTTCTTCCTTCTTGCTCGGCGTATCTCGCCGGGCCTCCTTCGTTTTTTGGAAGTCCATCTCCATCCGATCTTGCCAACGCCCAGAAAGGGTTCGGAGCAGACGAGGTAGGAGAAACTGCACCAGTCCAGGAAGAGAGATGGTCTGGGGTAGACTCGGAAGAATGGATAGATGAAATCTGGAGACAGCGATTAGAACGTGGGGATCACGGGCATTTCCTGGGCGATAGGACGCAAGGCACCGGAAGCCCTATACTCGACGGCGGGTTCGGATTGGGATCCCTTCGCAGCGACCCTGCGAACAGTCCTTGCCTGCGGTCGACAGGAACCCAGGTGAGGGAGGGAGAAATAGTACGCACCCGAGGTTAGTCAACGACGTCGATCGCCAATGCCGATCATAAAACGGGCAATCGTGGATGCCGGGCTTGTCAAAATAGTGTTTCGATAGTAGTAAGACCCTAGGTGAACCTTTCGGGATTGGGGCCAATTTCCTTGTTTTGCGAATCGGAATTTCAGTTTCCTCCTTTCTTTTTCCTTTTCTTCTTTCTTTTTACTTTTTTTTCTCCCACTGTTTTTCCCTTATCTGCGTCTCCTTGCCAAGTCAAAAAGCTCGAAGGAACCGGCCGGGCACCAGATGAAACTGGGTCGAGGACCGTCGCAGGCAGCAAAGAGATATGAAAGGAACAAGGTCCAATGGGCCTACACGACAACAACAAGAAAAGAGATCACCGTAGCGAACAAAGGTAGTTGGCAGAGTGAAGTCCAATGGCGACAAGAGAAGCAGTAGACAACGTTGCTCTGACAAATCGCGTCCAACCAGGTTGACAAAGAGACCGGGATATCAGTTGTAATGATATAGCCAATGACGAGGAGGGGAGATAGGCATGCAGGTTCAGTATACTCCTATACTATTAAGTAGGGAGTACTTAGTAGTAACGGTGTTCAGAGCCTGAGGAGAAGGACGGCCCTGCACGTAATCAAATTTTAAGGAAGGAGGGTTTACAAGCCCGCAGTAGGTTGGACACACGAGCCACCAGACGGAGAGCTAAAAGGAAAGAGAAGGAGTGCGGCGCAGTAGCATCGCAGTAGATAGGGACAGAGAAGGGGAAAATAGACAGAGAGTGCGCGCGAGAGAAAGAGAGAAAGAGAAAGGTTAGAAGACAGCCAGCATGCGACTGACTAGTCAGAGGCACCCACTGCCTTTTGCAGGAGCGCTGCGAAAAGTGAGGCTGATCTAATCTAGACGCTTGCAGCAGCTACGAACTTTCCGGGGCGCTGTTTCGCACCCGGGAACGGGCACCGAGGGAAAGGGAATTTTGGAAACGTTCAGCGAGTCGGTCCAGCGATCCCTAGTCACATAGTGGATGACGTGGGATGCTTGGAGGGGGGATTTCCCTTTTCTTAACTGTGTTCGTTCTGGCAGGCGAGTGGGTAAAAGGATGGGATCAGATGAGGATCAGATGGGGATGGGATGGGATCACTGCTGCGCCGTGAGCCTGCTTCTGATCCTGATCCGTTCGTTCATTCCTTAACGGCCGCGCGAGGGCGCAGATTGAAACTCAAATCTCACCACCAACAATCCCTGCTGGCTTTTTGCCAATATTTTTTACTCTTTTCCCCCTCCCTTCCCCTCCGCCCCCAGCAGCATTCCTCAGCAACAACAGGAAACCCCCCCGGTATCGTGTACGATCTCAAAATCCGGGCGTGTGCCGGTGCCCATGCTGGTACCCGGCCATTGTGGGAGTGAATCCGGTCCTGACTGTCCCTTACCATCGGCGCCGATGTGATAGGGAGGCCGTCCCCCCAGAATCCCAATCATGCGTTCAGCGACAGGCGCCACCAATCCCTCTGGTCAGGATAGGATATATTCGGCCAGGAGGAAGGTGGGAGATCGTCGAAAAAGAAACGAAATAATTTAGGTCAGTGTGCAGAAGGGGCCGGACACAAGCACGGAGTATACATGCACCTCTGTACGCAGAGGGCATTCGGTGTATTCCCACTTGAATAATGTGCAGACAGCCAGAGGGACGATGCAGCCTGCCGTCCCCGGTGTTCAGATCAATTTGGGCCACGGATCCATCTTGATCCGGCTTCTTGTTTAGGGTGTATTGCTTTTTCTTCTCTTTTTTTAATTCTTACTTTTTTTTTTTTTCCCTTTTCTTCTTTTTGCCTTATTTTTTTTCTCCTTTTTGCTTCCCATTTTACCTTTTGTCCTGGGAGTAGTAGAAACCAGGGCAAAGCAGGGGGCATCCGGGCATTCCAGCCCTTGATGCATCCAGAAGTACTCCCGAAGCTATCCTTGCGACGGACTGTCTTCGTCATCGTCGACATACTGAAGAAGATCGGGATATAACTCTGTCAGGACATCCATGTCCGCTCCGATCAGATCATTCCAATTCCTTCCTCCGTTCTGATTACTCTTTAGTGGTCTTCTCCCAAAGCGGGAAACAGTCCGCCAACGGCTCTATGCGACACCGACCATTGCTAGACAAGGCCATCCCCGTCATGCCATCCGGATTGACCTCGTGTTGTGAATGGTACATTCTCGTCGCCTGTACCCTGTCAGGTACAAATTAATTGTCCCTGTGGTCTGCGCGCCTCCAGCGCCTCTACTGTACAATGATGCTGCCTCTCCGAAGAAGATTCTTCCGTTGCTCTGTTTGCGATCGAAGCACTGAAAAATGCTCCATAGAAACCTTAAAGCCCGGTCGTAGGACTCATCACCTACTTCGTTCCAACTATCGTGTGTGGGATTGACAATGATAGTTTCCGACTGAATTCCGTTTTGGTCCACCGACATTTAAGAACTGCGATTGAGTCTTCCTTTCGGTGACCGCCGACGGAAAGATCGCGCTACAGACCCCTATTCCTTCACCATTGCCGTCTTCCGTTGTAGGGGCAACAGGGGGTGGTGCTAGAGGGGAAGTGGTTAAACAAAGAGCCGTGATCATAGTTTCTTACCTCCCATTGTTTTCCACTTTTCCTTCCTTAGGGTGGGACATGGGGGATGTTAACCGATCCACCCGCCCCTAGCAGATTGATAGATAGAAAAGCCCACTCAAAAGTCTCGGTCGGAGTGGATCTCACACACGCGTGGTGGCATCGGTAGGCCAACCCGAGTCAGCGACAGCCCTGGACCACACCTCCCCAGTCTTAACCTCAATATCAGAATCCGGCCGGGCTTCCCCCCCTGGCAAGTGGGCTCACGCGCGGGATGAGGAATGGACTATTGACTCCGACCGCTCCGTAAGTACGTTGTAAGTGGGAGGAAACTATCGATCGACATCGTAAGATTATTATTTAAGCTCGGAGTCTGCTGAAGGGTAGAATCTTAAAAGACGTGCCAGGGGGGTGGATACACCCAGGGAAGCAGTCAACCAAAACGGAGGGGGAGCAGACAATGTGGCTGGATCATTATCCAAGACCGCGCACGAATAAAGGGGCTTGACTGTCGGCGGTCTTGCGTGCGCTTGGCGCCTCACTTTAGTAGTGCACCGATCACGATGGATTTGACCCTCCAACGCAAACTCGCCTCATTATTCCGGACCTGGTCGGAGAGGCGGCAATTGGAAAGCCAAGCCCGTTTGCAAGCAAGCCGGTATAAAGAGCGGTGATGGTTCAGACCCATTTCTTCATGCCAACCTGCAGGCGACAATCTGAGAAGTATGTCCGGCTCTGCACCCTCATTGGCTCCGTGTCTAGTAAATTTGTTTTCTACCCTGATCTTGTTGAAGCGGGGCGGGGAGGCGATGCCGCTTCTCTCCGTCCGCCTGGGAATTATCATTGACAAGGCGGGATGGAATGAGTGGTGGTGGTGAATGGTGACAGGGGAAGGATGACGCCTATGGCTTTTTACTGCTGTCTGGCTGGCTTCCTTTCTATTCCAACGACACCGACTTTTCAGTGGGGTTGTTCGGCCCGTAGTCGCGACGCTTGCTGCATCATCTGAGCTGATGATCCGAAAAAGTGATGCTTCCAATCCGACGATAGGCAGCCGCGAAGCCGACAACAGTGAGAGCGAATGCAGATGGGATGCCGCTGGAGGGATGCGATGCGATGGGCTCCAGGACTCCGATGGTGACATGGATGATAGGGAAGAAGATTTCTTGTTTGGAGACAATGTTCGATCCCGTGACAGCAGCATCGGCCCTAGCCCTGTGCCCCGTGCCCTATGCAGCTTCGAGGGGTTTGCAGGATGCTTTGCTTCTGCTTCTGCTTCATTTTAATCATCCCAGCATGTATACAGGAAGTAACTAGTCTAGGCATTGGCGGAGTGCCTGTCAGTGCTTGTCACTTCTTTCGCGACTAGCGTCCTACGGTTATCCCCACTGCTACAACGTACCATGGTTGATAGGGAAAGTTAGTATTTTCCATCCAAGGCTGGCTGGAAACAATATCCGGGCAGTATACGAGCAGAAAGACGTACATATGCCAATTGGATTGGTATCTTTGCTTTACCCTCCCCTCCAATCGCTGCAGGACCAATGCCCACTTTACGTTTCGTAATACATGCCGCACGAATTGACATAACTCCTAATCGTTTACTAATTAGTATGACCAGAACGGCCAGTTTCAACAATGCTGGACAGTTATTGACTGGACACTACATCTCTCATCCAAGTGAACCAACCTTCTCCATGTTAAGAGCGAAAAGGCTGAGCAACTAATGCCCCACGTCGCCTACAACCTCCCCTCACTATTGATTGACTACTATCCACCACATCCCTACAACATATACCATTCTAGAAGATCCAAGATGCCACAAAATGCTAACCAAAGCCTATCTAAACCCCAAGAGCGCCACCCGGCGGGATCCCATCGTCCCAGCCAAGCCAAATCAAGCCACAGACAAAGACATCATAGTACCTCTCCCTCCCTCTGTCCATCCCCCTTCTTCCCTCCTCACCTCGGACACAGATCCCAACCAAACATTACCTCCCAGCCAAGCATTTCATCCTCCTTCATATTCATCTCTCTCCCCTCCTCAATCAGATCTTGTACAGCCTACACCCCACATAACAGGGAATCAACAGACCTCCTACACCCCCCTGCCTACACTTCGCTTCTTCATCAGCAGCAAACAACCAAACAAACAAGTATTAAATGCATCAACAGTCTGTACCACGGACCTCTACTAAGTCCAAGCACCCCCTGGTTTATGCAGATACAGCATTGGTAATCGAACTGTATCAGTATCAATAACGCTCTCGCTCGCTTGGATCTCCCCTCTTCCATCCCCGGATGACCGTCGCAATCTCAATCCCCTCCCTTCCCCTCCATTCCATTCTATTCCAAATACACCGTCCGTGCAGATTCTGCAGTCTTGTTTATCCCCCGCATTAGTGCATCTTTATTGTGTGAATTGCTAATTGAGATGGACTGTATCATGGGATAAATCGGGGTGGTATAGATGTCTCAGTATACTACATATACTTGACACACGGAAAATACTTCATTGTAAAAGTACATCTGTTCCACGATATAGATATGTCTGTGTGTTGTATGTCCTTCTCTGTGTGTGAATATGTGAAGTTGCTGTCATTGTGCAGGTAGGTACATAGGCGACGGCATATGCGAGTAATAACTAGTGTTGTTTGTGGGATATGCAGGATACCTAGATAGTAGATGGTATTTACTGGCCATGAAGTAGAAGATGAGTAAGTAGTATGATGTTTGCTTGCTTGCTTGTTTGCTTATCTACCCACTGTCACTCATCTACAAAGCACGGATACTTCATTCGTATAGTATGCACGAGAGTTCTTGTTCGGTAATTGATAGCCTAGGGGATATAGATCCGTTACCTGCGGGCTTCTTTTCGTTCTTTGCTTTGCTAAAAGCGCGCATAACTTTACAATACTGACCTGCCCGTCAGAATGAAACATCTCGTTGAGATTTGTGGTTAGCCTACAGATACAGCGCGTACCATATTGCTTTGCAGACATTCAGCTAAGCCGATCCACAATCAGCACGGACTACGATCTGACCAATACAGGCAAACAAATTACAAGAAATTTTTATTTCATTTCGATCTAGTCATTATCCATCAAAGAGAAGAACCTGGGGGTAAAAGAAAAAGCTAGAATTATGACACGCTATGCAAGGTTTCTGTCCCTGGGAATTTAAACCCAATACGCCTTTTTCCCCTTTCGCAAAAAAAAAAAAAAAATTTAAGAAAAGACCAGATATGTAATAGTAGATGTCCCTTTTATCCCCGACTCCCTGATTTCCGAGTGTAAGATGAATGCGGACAGGGAGTGATGAACAAATAAAAAACGACTAATGGAACAAACAGGCAAACAAGGCTGAACTAAACAAATATCAACAGTGTAGATCAGGACGGGGTGGGTGTGTATAGCTTGAGGGTTCTCAACTCGAGTCACGACTGCGCACGATACAATCCAGGTATACATACTGAAACAGACGCGACCAGGCTCTCTTTCTGGTCCTTGATGATCAAACTTTGTACCTGCAAAGATCATGAGTAAGATATAGAGAGCAGCTACCCCTCGCAGCAATAAGAGCAAGCACAGAAATATGCGACAGAACTCCAATCACCGTAGCACAGACTCCACTCAATGAAACACTGCCTCCCTCATACAACTGTAAATGCTAACGTCTCACCGACGACTGAAAAATGGCGCCTGATTGGGCATCGAGAGCAACGAGTCAGCTCTCTGAAACACATCCCCTTCGAAGAATTTGTCACTGTACGCACTTGCGGGGGTAGAAGGCACGGTTGCCTGCGCTGCTGGTCCAAGGGCAGCACTTAGCGGAGTCGCCGGGAGATGGACGGACTGCGGGGATACGCCGGAGTTCAGATGAAAGCTGCTTGCATTGGATGCGGTATTTTGATGCTGTGAATGTTGGGATTGTAGCGGAGGCCCATATATGGTTGCTGACGCGTTGGCTGGGGCCATATCGGCAAGGTAAGACCACGGGGAGGCATCGATCAACCGACCTGCTTCTCTGCTTGCTCTCTGGACTGGACGAAGTATGACAATGATATCACCCGGGAGAAGCTGCATACTTCGAACCTCCCTCATGTCGGTAACTAGATCGACAAAGGACTGCATGAACGCCTTGCAGAGTTGCCAGAACTCGCGCTGGTTCCGCATCCCGCCGCCGGGCTCTTTTACCTTCATGTTGGAGAGACGAAGACCCAGGGCCTCGGATACTTCTAAGCATACCCGGCACCGCCGAATCAAATTGTTCCATAGCATTAATATGCCTTCCGATTCATGTTCCTGTTCTGCTACCTCATGGCATCGCACTAGCTGACGGCGCGCCAGAGGCAACGCTTGTAGGGCAGCGGTGTAGGCAGAAGTGAGTTGATAGAAAATCTTTTCAAAAATCCGTTCCTCCTCGATCTCATCTAAGCCTGTCAAAGGATTGATTCGAGGTACAACTGCACTGGGCATTGGAGGGAAGGACTCGCCTGAACGAGGGGTCGCGAGTGACGACGGTACGGATGTGTTGATATGATTAGATCTGCTACTTGACCGGCTTCGTGCCCCATAGCTAAACGGAGTCGGAGCAAACCCAGGTGAACTGACAGCGGACTGGTAGTTTTGAGCAGCCTGGAAAGGACCGGTCGTAGTGATCTGGGGGTGCTGGATTGTGGTGTCACTTCGCAACCGACGCGTCGACAAAGAATTTTCCCTCCCTCTGGTTGGAGTGACTGTCGGTCCAAGGAAGCGGTCCGAGCTAGCCGACTCTTTGATTTCAGGTATAGATGGCTTCGTGACAGAGGGCGGCTTGCGGGTTTGGAGTGGGATACCCAGGCTCGCACAGGCATTGCGCAGTTCAACCACGCTGCCAAAGATCATGAGCATCAAGGAACGCAAGTAGCGTGGGTCACCATTGGCGACTATCTTGTCGATGCTATTGCGCAGTTGCGTTCCGACATGAGTGTACGCAATTATGCATGTTTCGCATTCCCTTTTGACAGCCTCATTCGACGAGCGCACCCCATCCACGTCGTCAGAATGGTGCTCCGCGTTCTCTATGGCTTCATTTAGCCGCTCAACGTGGGTAGAAGCGTTGTAGAACACAATCTCAAGACTGTTGCGCCGAGCATCATCGCGTTTGATCACATTGATCAGAGACGAAACATTCGACTGCACTTGGAAGAGTGCAAAAAGAATCCCCTTCGCACACTCGATGATAGGTTCCGCGGTTTCCCTTTCGCCCTTGTGTTCTGGCAGACTCGACATTCGGTTGACAAAACCATCCTTTAAGCGCCTGCGTTCCCTCGGGCTACTGGGGCTTGTGGAGTTACTGTTGCACACGGCTGCAATGGGCCGGGTGCGAAGAATAGAGCCATAACTCAAACCCCGTAAATGACTATTCCGATACGGTCGGGTCTCGTCCAACGTCCCTAAGTCGGTATTCTTCCGAATAACTCCCATCCGCTTGTTCCGCGCGGCCAGAGAGGCCTGGATGATACCTTCACTGTTGCTCCGGTTTCGTTCATTGACTCCCGCGAAAGGCCTTGCGCCGGAACGTGGGAGAAATCCGCCCTGGAAGACCGACTGTCCCGAAGCAATGCGATAGTGTGATTTGAGAGGTATGGGCGGAGGTCGAGACAAGGACGGTGACTTTGGGTCGGAAGAAAGATCACCGGTGCTGGGGATCACCGGAAACCGACTGCTCACTCCGCGCTTGACGGGTTTGGGGGTGTCCAACATGCCCTCGCTGAAAACATCAACGTTAGTCGGTTACTTTCAGATGACAGATTAAGTCCATACCTAAGCTCGTTCCTCTCCACTTCCAGAGTCGTAACAGGCTGCTTGGTTTTCAAGAATCGCTTCAGCTCGGCAGTAACTGCGACCTCCTTCTCATTATCCGTCATTGTCGAGGGGGCGAACTCTGTCTCAGACGTCTCGAGTAGCCGTCGCAGGGGGCCCCGCAAGGGGTTCCCAGCTACTTTAAGAATTTGAAGTTTGTTCATGTCGGAGATTCCCAGAGGCAAATCGTCAAGGCGGTTCTGCATTACCGATAGAACCCGGAGCGAGGACAATTTCTTGATCTCCTCCGGGAGGTGGCCGATCTTATTGCGGCTGATGTCTAAAATCTCAAGAAGCGGCAATTTGTATACCTGAATTTCCAGTTAGAATCGCAAAATCACCCTGTAGATCAGGCAAGCAACATAACACTTACCCCTTTGGGAAATTCTCGAAAACTATTCGCGCGAATATTGAGATATCGGAGATGGGAACATTCCGCGAATCGGTAGGGTATATGAAAAAGGTGATTATTTGATAGCGAGAGGCTGCATAACATTAGCTTCTCTCCAAACTTGACCGTAGGCCTTGATATCCCGTATCACACACCGTTCAACTTCATCCTTGATGATGTCCACTACCGCTTCGGGTATACGGACAATGTTGGAATGGCCCAAGTCAATGGTCAATTTTGGCTTCACCACATCGCTGACTGCCTCACTACCTGCTAGGGAGCGTTTAGTCTCTTGAATACCATTTTCCACTGCTCGGCGCGCCAGTTCAATAGTTTCGTCAGGTGACAGAAGACGGGGGCCCGTCTGATGTTTCCCCAGGCTACTGCTGCGACCATCACCAGCAGACCCGTTCACCAGTGTAACCTCGTCCTCGATTTTTGCCGCCACGTCGTTGTTGGAAGAGGAGGACGAAGAAGAGAGGGTGTTCTGTTCCGAAGTTCGCCTGCTAATATCCTCCTCATCCACGTCGGTTCGGTATGAACGCGGCATCCTGATGGCGTCCTCCGGGCGGACCATTGTAGAGATCATGGTTGAAGATATGAGAAAGGAGCTGTTCTAGCGGCTGTGTCTGACACTGGTCGTCTTTTCAATGTACGCGAATATCGAACAATTGATCAGATGGTCAGAGAGTCTCCAAGACGAGCATTGAGACCGGAACGAAGCATGATCATCAGGCGCTGCAATAGCGACGTAGCCGTAAAACCCAAACAAAGGATACGTTAATTCTGTAAAAAAGCGAAAGGCGTGTGGTGTTGAGACCCAGGTTCGAGTGTGGCGCGAGGCTGGCTCAGAGAGCTTCGGTTGGGCTTCAAACGTACGAAGGCCCGCTCGGATTCCAATGAGAGTACGGAGGTAGGGAGGGATCGTTGGATGAAACTCTGAGCAATCACGGGTTGAGCTATCAATTTGACAGGTTGTATTGAAGGGCTTGATCACACTGGCAGTCGACTCTGGTGCCAAAAGATGCGGTCGGGGTTCAGAGCAAGCCGGCGTTAAGTTGATCAGTGAAACGCGAAGAGATGCAGCTGTCAGACGAGAACCACTGTCCGGCAGATTATCCGAGCATGCAGCAAAACTAAATCTCGAATTCGTGAAGACACTCTCTGTCGATGAGATGTAAGCAGATGCCAATGGATAAGATGGCCCGCAGTCTCTTGCAGGTCGAGCAAGCCGACTGACAAGAGGGTCGAGATGAATCGGAGAAACGCCTGGTCGATAACTTTCTGGGGGTTCGGGCGCGATAAGTCCGCCTCAATGATTGGCTCAGGGGACATCCGGCAGACACACTTGAAACACCACTATTGTTTGAGGTTCGCCGGCTCACGAACTGTCTTCCGACTTTCATGTTCCAGATGATTCATTGCCTCACAGCGGGGTTTCGTGGTTCTAAATCACTCTTTTGTTACAGACGTATAGTTGATACGTTGGCTCTACTGCTAGCTCTCCATGCGTGCACCTATCTACCCACATGACCTAACCAACACAGCTGAAAAGGACTATTTATACGTGACCCAAAATTTAATTCACAGCAGGAAAGGATATAGAAAAAGCATAGAAAATAAAACAGAGCGACTCAAGAAGAAGGAAAAAACATATCGACAGTCCAGTAGTGTACATAAGCCATTAGAGAGTCTGGCAAAACCCGCCTCATCCGGGGTTGACAATACTAAAACCCTCAAAAAGTAGCAAATCCCGACTTCAGGCTGCTGCCGCAACCTTCTCCGGGGAGTCATCATCCAAGCTCGTCTCTGGCTCCTCAGCAGCTTGGACTTCCGGGGCTCCGAGGAACGCAGCCATCCTCTGGTCCGAAAGCTGGGCCTGCAACTTGGCCCATTCCTTCCAACGCTCATACTCCTTGTTCTCGAGGTCCATACCGATCTCTAGACGTGTCGGTCCGAATACAGCACCAGTAGCTTCGGCTTCCTCAGCAGCAACACGTCGTTCAATGTCTTCCTGTAGACGGAGGCGGTAGAATTCGCGGCGTGCAATATCGTAAGCGGCGCTCTTGGTCATATCGGGGACATTATTGAGGAGCCAAAGCTGTCGCTGAACAACGCTATTTCACCGGAAAAGAGGAGATTTAGCATCAAATACTTGAATCATCGGCGAGATCTTCCCGCCCACAGATTAAGGACATCCTAAACGTACCTCTCACCGTCCAGGTGCTTTCCTCGCTGCTGGAGCCGGCTCCAGTTATATCTCTCAAAGTCCTTGCCGGACTTTTCAACAAGCACTCGGGGTCGGGCAAGCTCCCAGGGATGGTCGCGGAAAAATTCCTTGCGCAGTTGATCCTCCTCGTACTTGATTTCGACAGGCTGGAACATGCGGCTTGCCTTCTTCGGCTTGATGCGTTTCTCCTGGACTTCGAAGACGGCCTGCGGCCTCGATGCGCCAGGGACGGTCTTCAGGCGCTGGCGAACCAATTGGTGTTGTTGAGGTCGGTTACGCACCAGAACCTCAGTGGGGGGGACATCGTGCATTATATCAAGCCATTTGGGCGTTTGGGGAAGTTTGCCGGCGGCTTTCTGTGCCACAGCGGTTTGGCGAACCCGGAGGGCCGTGAGGTTGTATTTGCCCATCGTGATGTCGGACGCGGCAGCCAAAAGGCCGTGCAGAATCAGCGGGGAGGGAAGGACAAATCCGGAGAGCAACAAACCCGACGGAGGGATGAAGCAAATGACCGGCGGGACGATCAATGGACCAAGCTTGAAGATATGGACGACGACTGGCCTGGACCCAGGTGTTCGGGAGACAAGATCATGGGCAGGGAAGGTCCGGGAGTTTGGTGTTCCAGATACCTGCGCAGGTGCAAAAAAGAGGATTGGCAATGCGCGCCTCCGATTGGCCCGTCGCCGGCTCCGCCCGGTGCAAAGCCAGAGCGAACGCCAAAGCCCATAATAATAATTTGACCCAGAGCTCAACCTCGCTGTCTATCTACTGCTTCTTACGCCCTCCTACTTTTCCCCTCCCTCTTGCCCTTTGGGACGTCCTTCGTCCTTGTCCCCATTTTATTTTTTGACTACTTCCTGTCACGCTTGAAGAGCTCTCGGGCCATTTCTCTTCAAGCTGCTCGAGATTTCCTCGGGACATGCAGGGCTGATCCAATGCCACGATGTCTGCCATCTCATGCCTCCTCCCAATAGGTACCAGAACTCGACCGACCTGCGACTTCTCCCCTCGCAGCGGTTGGATACGAGTCTCCCCTCCCGTCACACTTCGATGTCAAACTCCGAACCGTTCTCCTACAATGCCTCCTTCAGACGACTCAGTTCCAGACGTGCCCGCCCTACCGCGGCGTCGTTAGCAGACCTTTTTGTCAGCTCCCTGGTCATGGCAGGCTACTGCCATGAGCACACCCCTCGCGCTAGGGGGATCTCTACGATCTCCATGAAGAATCCAGGGAACAATGTCGCTCGATGGCAGGATCGGGGGTTGACACATCGCAGGCAATTGTCGTCGAAACATCGCCTGGACTGTCTAGGCACATCGACAGGGAGTCTGCATCGTTCAAGTGCACAACGGATGATAAACTCCGGTGTTGCGTTGAGAATTGAGGATGAGGATGGTGAAGGGAACTGTTATGCGAACAGCCCCTCAGCGAGATCTTCATTCGAAGATCGCTACCGAGGCGGGGGTACAGAATCAACATTACAGTCACATGGAGGATTGCGAGAGATGGATCTGGGGAAGTTGAACAGCGAGCTACCAACAGCGGACACAGCATCAACTAGCGAAGATAATTCAACTGCGAGCGACAACGCCCCTGACGATGACAAAATTGGCCGGTTACCGGGTTCGTCGAGCAAGTCGGAGAAATATCGCCATCATAAAAGAACAAGTCCAAGCAGGAAAGCATACACATCGACCTCACAATTATATCGAGCTGCCTTTGGTAGTTCACTCAACTGGAAACAGGCAGTTGATCTTGTTGCGAACGAGACACAGAAGGGACCGCCCTCAAACAAGGTATTTCCGACGGTAGACAAATCGCGGGATGCTTTGGAATATAAAACGGTTGAGGTATTTTTGGACGCTATGTGGAATGAGAGGATTTCAAACCATTACGTGTTTCGACTCTACCGAGATCTTCCCTCCCCCGGGGTTGCTTACCTGTCCAAACGCTCCAGAGGAGCACTCCTACGTCGGTTCGCCGATCCTCCAGATCGTCGTTGGGTGGATGCTCGTCGCTACCTTGCGTTGATAGAAGACATGGTCGCTGCGAAGCTGCCCATATCCCGCTCGCTCTGGAGTTCCGCTATACACCTTGCAGGACGAGCGTCTGGCAAAGTACGCAAGCAAGATGTGGTGAGGGCCATTGGACTATGGAAACAGATGGAATATCTGGCGCGTGTTAAGTCTGATGATGTCGTGTTCACCATTCTTTTCGATATTGCCATCAAAGCGAATCAGTTCACCGTCGCGGAACGACTATTGGAGGAAATGAAGAAGCGTAATATTGAATTCCGGCGCTTCGGAAAGGTCTCCAAGCTCTACTATTGTGGTATGCAAGAGGATGTTGCTGGCATTCAAGAGACATTCAATGAATTTGTTTCGAGTGGTGAGATTGTTGACACGGTTGTAATGAATTGCCTAATGGCGTCATTCATTCGTGCCGGAGATGTGGACTCAGCGAAGCAGATATATGCGGAGATGCTTGAGGCCCAAGCAAAGTCCCAAGAGACAGGGGAACTAAGCATCGAGTCGAAGCATTCGAAAACACCGCATCTCACATCGGAGATGAACCTCTATCGGAGCAGAGTGAAGAAGCTGGGTCGAGTCCTGCAAGAATCCACCTCACTGAAGGAGATCATGCCTGAACACCATCGTGCGCTTCAGCAATCGCTTCACGCAATCCCTGACACTCGAACATTCCACATATTTCTTTCATTGCACGCTTACAAAACCGCTGACATCCATGGTTTCATGTCTGTCCTTGCAGACATGGAGAAAGTGTTCGTGGTTCCGCCGCGTGGTATGATATACCTCCTGCTTTTTGACGGATTCGCTCGCAACGGGCGAAACAAGAAGGGCTGGACGGCCGAACGGCTACGTGTAGCTTGGAAAACCTATCTGCGTGCTCTCTACGAGTCGAGGACGAGACTCATTGAAATGTACCGCAGCCAAAGTGGAAAGCATATCACAGAGATCCCGGTATTGAAGGCCCCCGCCGCCATGGAGATAGGCTGGCCAACGATTTCGCGAAAGCCAAGCGGACTGTACACTCCATTGCCTTTTGCTGGCACCGCTGCCAAGGAGTGTCGCGAGGCCCAGAACGAGGAACAGAAGGTGATGGGCCAGTTCGACGAGCGCAAAGGTGTCACCCATGCCAATGAAAGCATGGCTGCTCTCGAAGAAGATATTGATGTTGACGAATTGTTTCGACAGCAAGCTCAGGACTTGCAAAATGAGCTGCAAAATGAGCCGCAAGATTCGGAAGAAATTGAACGCCGGATAGAGAATGGCGTCTTTCTTGGCCGTCGAATGATCATCATCATTCTCCGCGCGTTCGGCGCATGCTGCGGGCCAGAGGAGCTTATGAAGGTTTGGCTGCAGATTATACGGATCTGGCAGCCGGAGAAGCGCAAGGCGCTGGACGTCCTGGCTGCCAAGGAAGAGCTAGAGAGGCAGATGAACAGACTCCAAAGGCAATATTAGCCAATTATGGAGGGTTAGATGTGGGATGGTGATACATGTACATTATAGACCTGTTATAGTAGTATATACCCTCAGGTTGAAGCCTGATAGCGGTGTTTTCAACGGCAACAGCTAAAGGCTGTCGCTTGTTATCCTGTACAGCGAACAAGCTTGTGTGTTATTAGTTTTTTTAAATGATATCATCGATAATGGATTTAAGAGTTGGGTCTAGAAATTCATTTCAAACTTGCCGATCTAAGGGTCACTAAATCAGAATCCCATCTGCCTTCCTGATTAGGATCTCTATCGATATCACGTGGCATCGCGTATCGTGCCTTCCCCGCGTCGCGTCTTCCAGCCGATGCCTCAATTCTCGATTTTGGGGAAATTTCCCAGCCTGTGCAGACATCTGTCGTGCTTCTAACGATGCTGCAGAAATGGGAAGTGGGAATCTCAAACATCGCAATGTGGATATAGACTTCTACCTCCGCCGAGTTTTCCGGAAAAAGTCCTTTCGGTATGTTCAAGCTGCCATCAGTTCCTATTAGAGTACTCGACTTAAAAGAAACTATTGTATAGACCTCTTCAGCGTGAGGTGATCACGGCGGCCATCAACGGCCATGATGTGTTCCTGCAGGCAAATACTTCATTCGGGAAAAGCCTGTGCTTTCAACTACCTGCAGTCATAAGCCATGGCGGTTGGTCCACCTGCGTCTACTACTCGAAGATCTTCATCTTTCAGATTGTGTCTGACGATTTCTTTAGTGACCGTTGTGATTAGCCCTTTGCTTGCTTTGATGGTCAGCCTGCACAATATCCACTCTGGAGCGGTACTAATATGTCGTGCAGACCGATCAAGTAAAAGCGCTTCAAGCTTTAGGGGTTGCGGTAGCAACAATCAACTCGACGACTCCGATTGCTGAGAGACGTGTGATCTTGGATGACCTACTATCAGGTCATCCGAAGACCCGGCTTCTCTACGTGACACCAGAACTCTGTCAGACAGAAGGCTTTCGACGCAATCTACAGACTATCCACCGCCAGGGAGAACTGATTCGTGTTGCCATCGACGAAGCTCATTGCATTAGTGAATGGGGCCATGACTTCCGGCCGGCGTACAAAGAATTGAGCTGGTTCAAGCAAAGTTTGACGAATCCACCGATCCCAATCAGTGCGCTTACAGCAACTGCAACGCCTCGTGTTCGGGAAGATATCATCAAACTTCTTGGCTTGGACCCTTCCAAGCTGAAGATCTTTAACACTCCTTCTGCACGTCCAAACATTCATTACGAGATAAGGTACCTCGACGATTTTGCAAGCGACCCCACAGAGCCAGAAAACTTCCAGATCCACAACCTCGTCTCATGGCTCCAGTCTGTCCAGGCCCGCAGAGAGGCCGTCAGTGGCTCTGCGCCCGCCACGCTTGCCCCGATAAGTGGGATTATTTATGTGCCTCTCAGAACCGTATCCGATAAACTAGCCCCCGCTTTATCAGCAAGCTGGCCCGGCCGTATTCACGCTGTGGCTTACCACGCTGGTTTATCCTCTGAAGACCGTACGCGTATCCAGTCCGAATGGACATCATCTAAGTCATTCCCTAAGCATGCAGATATTGAGAACAAATCACCTGAACAACCGGCATTCTACATTATCGTCGCTACTACTGCATTCGGTATGGGCATTGATAGCCCACACGTCCGCTTCGTTGTTCACTGGAGTCCGCCGCGGAGCTTCGAAGGCTTCGTTCAAGAATCCGGTCGTGCAGGTCGCGACGGTCATGCCGCCGCATCCATTGTCTACTACAACACACAAGAGCGAGATAGGATTCTTGATCGTCTGCAACGAGACATTGAGAACGCTCGCAATCGCACTGGCGCGCACATGAGCAACCAGAACAGCAAGGCACAAACCACCATTCAGAATCAGCTTGCTCGACTAGCTAGCTTTCAGAAGGTGATCAGCTACTGTGAGAATACCACACGATGCAGGCATGACCTGATCAAGGATTTCTTTGGGGATTTTGAGCTTGAGAAGATGGGTTCCCAAGTCCCTACATCGGGGATGAGAACTAATGGTTCCACTGATTCACCATGTGACTTTGCTTGTGACTTCTGCAAAGAAGGTTCTCACGCTCTTGCCCAGCGAAAGGCGAGAATGGCGCCCGAAAGCCACACAGACGACTTTGCCGACATGGACGTCCCGTGGTATATGCAAAAGATGTTCCCGGGGGTATTTTCCTGAGGTTGATCCTTAGAAGTTTGAGTATCTCTTATAGGTTTCATATATATTGCGACAAGAATTTTCAACGATACTGGGGTATAGATACTGGCCATCTTGCTGGTCGACCACTGACACGACTATTCTTGTCAAGCCAGCGTACGCGAAAGATACCAGTATTACGGTTCAATACCGTGTGGAATGATTTTTTATACCACCCCAAAGAAGAGGCGTGCACACATCCTACCAGAGCCAACGCAATGGGCAAACCAGATAATTCGCTAAGCAAAACAGCAAATTTTCTTTTAGCTTCAGAAATGAGCGCAGATTTCCGGCTTTGCTCTACAGACTTTAGCAACACAGACCAAACCTCGGTCGAATAAGAACGAAAGAACGGACTAAAGGTACAGACAGCCTAGAGGCAGCTCGGTCGTCGATGGGGCTCACTGGCAGGCAGGTATCCATTGCGCCTGCATAGAATCACCGTTTCATACTCTTGAATAAGCATAGCCTTCTTTGATTCTCTGCTTTGGGCTACTGCTATGGCAGCTTCCCAAGCATCACCTCACAGTCCTGGAGGGGGAGGGACCTAAATCGAACCAAGCAGTCAATACTTAGGCTTGGCCACACAACATTAAGTCGGCGGATTGTACTTACAGCACTATAGCTACCGCCGGGCGGAGGAGGTGGCGGAGAGCCCGATCCCGGAGGGGGAGGAGGGGGAGCCTCGCTGGCGGGAGGCGGCGGCGGCGGAGCGGGGCTCTGGGACTGTTGCTGTTGCTGTTGCTGTTGCTGCTGCTGCTGAGCAGCCGCCTGGTAGTACTGGTAGTAGGCAAGGTAATTCTGGTAACCGCCGTAGGCAGCATATGGGTCGGTTCCGTAGTATTGAGCATACTGGGCACTGTAGTCGGGAGTTCCGGTTCCCGAACCGCCAGCAGCACCTGCGGCTTGGGTCGACGGGCTGGCAGAGGTAGATGGCGAGTTCTGGTGATGGTTGCTACCATATCCGCCGCCGCCGCCACCACCACCACCACCGCCGTAACCTCCGCCGTAGTGATAGCGGTCTCCGCGCTGGCCGCCATAACCGCCGTAGCTGTGCTGGGGCGGGTTCTCCTTGAAACGCTGGTACTGTTCGCGGACGTTGGCTAGTAGATCCTCACACAGGGCCTTTGCACTCTGGACATCATTCGGGTCGGGACCACTGCAGAATGAAAGTAATAAGTATCGGTGCAAGCTGTTTCCGGTGTTGCAGGGACAGGAAGGGGTATAGGTGCGTTACGTACGCTACGTGCAGGAACATCGGCTCATCGCTTTCCCTACCAGTACTGGGCTCCATGAAACCAGATCCACGGCCTTTGATTTGAACCTTGCAGCGAGTCTTCTGCTGGATGTGCTTCACGTAGGCACCGCCCTGTCCGACGACTTGAGCGCGAAGGTTGAAGCCAGGGATCGGTTCGAGATCGACAGGGATGCGCTCCTCGGGCCATTTACGCTGTATACCATTAGCTGTCTATAGACTTCTCTCTGGGGTGTTGAATCTTGAAAGGAAGGGACGGAGAGAGTAGCTGGTGCTGGTATGGTGTGAAGGACGTACACGACCGTACTCATCGCGCTCTACTTGCTCGGGTTCGCGACGACGGAACCGGCGCTCATCAACCAGGTTGGGAAGTTCCTTTTTCATGAGATCGTCGATCAAGGCAACGGCCTTTTCGAGGCCTTCCTTGTTTGTGCTCGTTACGTGAAGATAGAGCGGGGGGTTCTGGGTGGAGGTTGCGTGTTAGTAATTTAGATAGTCTGAATCAACGGGGGAGTTGGTAACGTACCGCGGCGGTGGCCATGCTCTTATCGGGATAATAGTTTCCTCTCGTAGTGACATCTTAAAAAGAGAACAAAAATGATGAGCTTCCTTCATGTAGTCAAAAGTTTGATAATAATATGAATGTGGAATGAAAGGCGTACCGGCGCCAGTTTCTTCTTTGATCTAAATGTCACGCAGCGGAGGTCAGCAGATGCAAATGAGGGCAAGTGTTAGGATGCTATTGCAAGATGTTGACTTGGGTGAGCTTTAGCCATAACCGCAAAACGAATCATTGGAGGAAAGAAAAAGGACAGGGTAGAAGTAACAAGGCCAAAAACGAGCAAGCAAAACCAAGCAAAAAGGCGCATGGCGAACGACGGAAGCCAGCAGCTAGCTAGCTTGCGACAGGTGTTGGGCTCTGGGCCTGGGCAGGATCAGCGGATGTATATAGGAGTAATTACCATCTTCTGGGTAGAGCCTTTGGTCAGCGTGTAACGGTTGCGCAAGTCATTAATCTCAATATCCTTGATATAGTCTCCATCAGCAACGTAGATCTCTGCGTTCAACTTTCCAGATGCGTCGCCGCTGGCAGGTGAGCCGGATGTTGGTACGGGGCTTGCGGTCTAGGTAGTGGAAACCAGAGTCAGCATATTGTGTTATCCTTTGCGCTGCGACCAGCATGGGCGTTGCTTACCGAGCGGATTGGAGGGACGTCGACATGTTGAATGCCCTTCTTCGCTTGCAACTGGGCGTTGATCTTTGCCGCAGCGGCAGCTGTGTATGACTCCAACGTTAATTCTGCTGCTACACACGTTTCCTCTTGCCATTATCATCAAGGGACGAACGTACCAGCGGCGGCAGCGGGATCGGTCTTCTTCGCAGGGTCTGCGCTAGGGCTCCGAGGTTCACGACTGAGAGGGCTGCGAGCTCGAGTCGATTCGGACTGTCGCGACGAGGGAGACCGAGAGCGGCGGTCGAAGCGCGACGGGCGTCGCACTTCCGGCTCGGTCTGATCAAAACGAGAGCGTTTCGAGCGGCGATCGTCCATAGTATCGGCAATGTAGGAAGTGAGAGGTTAAGAGAAGGGAAAGGGATAAGTGACGTCTAAGGTGAAAATGAAGGGCGTGAGGCAAGGCAGCAAGGTAGGCTCCGAAAAGGCCAAGATAAACTTGCCAAAGACTTTCGCAGGCGGTGGAGTTTGGAACGATCCGCCCCGGTTTGGCCGCTAAAGAGGACTCGACTCGAGATAGTTTAGTGGCCCAGCGAAAAAGTAGCAGAAACTAAGCAAGAAATGCCCAGCCACGGGGGATGCCGAGCTGCCACGGAGCCAATAATAGGCCTAATGTTTTAAGTGTGTGTAGTAAGTAGATAGTGTGCCCGTACTGACAGTACAGGGTCCTTTGGATCCAATATTTCCTTTGGAGAGGTAGTAGGCAGGTAGATGAACACAACAAATCAATCGAACATTGCGTAAGATGCACTAAATGTATCTATAAGTTGATCAGCTACCAAGTAGTGCCCTCTAGAAACAATAGAATCGATGAAGAAACGAAGATACAAGCCCCGATCATGTGAGTTCAACAAAACCCAACTAACCCCAAAACAGCCAAGCGTGCAAACACTATCTACCGGTAGTTCAGTATGTATGGTAAGTAATAAAAGTCGTCACGGGACAAACGAAATCCTTACCGCCGAGACTGAGTCAGCGCCCCGAGGTCGGAAGGCCGCCGCGTATAAAATGCAATGCGAAGTTCCAACACCTGCGGACTTTATTCTCCGCGACCCCAGAAAAGCCCTGCGAGGATCTCCGGACTTTGTTGCCTGCCACTTTTTCCCACAAAAGTGCAGGCCTTAATCCGTCGCCGGCGATCATGGCTTTCCGGCGTCCTTTGATGCTGTCGTCGACAGCATCAACGCCTTTCCTGTCCGTTGCGAGCCGTACCTCACGCCTGGGGGCAGCCTCCCGATTCAGCACCACCACTCGGGTCTCTTCCTCCTCCAGCTCGACCTCAGCCCTCGCCTACAAGGCTCTTCATCGCCGGTCTCCCCTCCCTCTCCCCGTCAACGATGCCTCGCCTCAATGGGACGCCCCCACGGCCGTTTCGTCCATTCTCTACGAAACCCCTTCCGTCCCCACCAACCCTCCCAAGCGCCATATCCTGAACTGTCTGGTGCAGAACGAGCCCGGTGTCCTGTCCCGCGTGTCCGGTATTCTGGCCGCTCGCGGCTTCAACATTGACTCCCTCGTCGTCTGTAACACCGAAGTCGAGGATCTGTCTCGTATGACCATCGTCTTGCAGGGTCAGGACGGCGTCGTCGAGCAGGCTCGTCGTCAACTCGATGATCTCGTCCCCGTCTGGGCTGTCCTCGATTACACCGAGTCCGCTCTGGTGCAGCGCGAGCTCCTCCTCGCCAAGGTCAGCATCTTGGGTCCCGAGTTCTTCGAGGAATTGCTGCAGCACCACCGCGAAATCACCACCCCCGGTGAGCAGACGGACGGTCAGAAGGATAAGGCTGCGCAGGTTGCCAAGACCGAGTTCCACCCCCGTAATCTGCCCCATTCTCAGGCTTTGAGACACAAGCATGAGCATTTGGATGCGATTACTCGTCTCACTCATCAGTTCGGTGGAAAGGTGCTGGATATCAGTACTAACAACTGCATTGTTGAGGTGTAAGTTACCCTCGCCCCATGAGTCATACATACAATTTCCCTCCATCTCTTGATTCTGATGATATGATATAGCTCCGCCAAACCCTCCCGTATCGACTCCTTCATGAAGCTCATCGGCCCCTTCGGTGTCCTCGAATCCACCCGTACCGGTCTGATGGCTCTGCCCCGGTCTCCTCTCTTCGAGCCTAGCGAGGAGATCGAGAAGGACGCCGCTGACGTTGTTGACGCCAGCACCCTTCCCCCCGGTTAAATGTAATCGTCTCTGCGCTTTTACCTATCTATCTATTCTTATTATTATCTATATCCCGCAATGTAAAAAGCTCAACCACAATGTACTTCATCCGTTTCCTTTTGCAGAACTTAAGTTCCACCTAGTGATGTGTTGTAAATTCTCGCATTCAATGATTGACTCAATTTTCCGTTCAAAGCCAATAGTTAATACTCAATTCTGGGTTGAAAATGAGTCATCCGTATCCTAGCGAACAGTCCAGTAAACCAAGTAAGACAAAGCCTAATAACCCCAACGTCAAAACGCCTGTTCTATTATTCCTAACGCCGGTTCAGATTGGATGAGAACATCAATTAAAAGCCGCTGATGAAAACAATAACCCAAAAGCGCAAAAGAAAAGAGAAAAACTCCTAAAGTTTGACTCGCGCCTTAATCCCCTTTCCATGATAAAACACTATATCCCGATAGTGTTGAATCTGAACGCCAACCTTCGCCACGGCATCTAATCCAAGAGTGCCACCCAGCGCTTTCTTCAGCGCATCATAGCCAATACCGCCGAGGTTCAAGTCCACAGGCAATCGGGGTGTGACTGAGATACCCGGCGGCACGGGGAACGGCACCCGGTAGTCGATGGTGCCGATTTCCTCGTCGCCTTCGTAGAATGCCTGCGCATATACCGAAGTGATATCAATGGTGGTGTTGGGAAATGGTGAGGATAGTGTGAACTCGGCCGTGGATGACCAGAGGTGCATCTAGTAGCAGCACTCACGCAAGTTAGTCTTCCTCTTGTCTTGGAACGGAGCGCGCGCTCCGTGGATGAATAAATGCCTCGTCATGGTTATGGTTATGGTTATGATAACGTAATGTGTAGTGGTTTATGTGCCATGTTCTGAGACGATATCTATGAAAGTAGATAATACCGTAGCTCCTTGGATGAACCCTTTTGAGTCATCATCAGGGTCGTCCCCGGCACCCGGGGCATGAGGCACGGGTACACGAGGAATCTGGACCTCGAGCCCTAGTTTCGACAGCGCCTTCCCGAGTTTGGGTAGTCCCGGGATGGTTCCCTCATGTGTCCGTACTGTAACAGTTGTGTTATATCCTGCGACTCTGGTTAGGAATCGGAGGTGAAAAAAGAGGCTCCTCTCGAGCTTACCTGAAATATACTTGGAGAGCAGCTCCCGGCCAGCAGCGACGCCAGTCTCCCCATCCAAAACAAGTGGGCTCCATGTGAGGTCCACGGGAAGGCCATCATTGGCGCCCGGAATGATAGTAAGATCCTTTGCAGTGATGTGTCCGACTCTAGAACCATTGAACAGAAGCAGGAAATCGACAGATGGCACAGATGCTGAGTACGGTGAGGGATTGGTCACGTTGACCAAAGCCTTCACAAGAAGAGATGAGGCAGTAGTAGTTCCCAATTCTACCGATGCAATATGCGGGCTTAATTCGTCCAACGAGCCACCGTATGGGGCTACAGCCAAGTCAGTCGATAGGCCAAGTGTCAGCTAGATATAACTCACGCTTAACCACAATTTCACCCTGTGCGGGTATCTCACGAACAGCAAAAGTGCCCAGCCCCGTGGTGACTTCGGCATCTACACTGGCGGCAACATCAAGCTTAACCCGTTTCCCTTGGAAAATCAAGTCTTGAAGAACGTCGGTCAAGACATCTTCATCCCTCACTTCAAGCGGCGCTTTGTTGATCCCGAAGTCGACGTACAGCGCTGGCGAGCCATCAACGTCGTCGAGCAGAGTCGAGCTGGCAGCCTGCCATTTCCGTAAATTCAGGATTCCGAGCTTATTGCCACCGTAATACACGTCAGCAGTAGCGCGGACCCTGGGGACATCCAACTGAAGTCCCAATTCTTTCGGCAGCCCAATCAGCACCTTCACCAAGGCAGATACCGTCGGTTGTGATTCTGGAGAATCGGGTTCCGCAAAGGGATCTGGCAGGGTGAAATGCACGTCCGACATTGTGAAGTTCCTGACGAGATTGTCAAGGGCATGCCCAGTGAAACTCAGCGGCACCGTCACGCTTTTGAGAATATCTACAACCCATCCGGGAGTAGCTAGAGAAGGCGGATCCGCCCCACGGACATAGACAGTGGTTCCATCTCCATGAATATAGCTCTTGACCAGGAAATCCAGAGGGGAACTCTTCATTCCTGGACAAACTCTGGTCAGATCCTCAGAGAGACCTTGAATCATGCCGGCGACATCAACTGATGTTGGCTGGCCAGGAGTAACCGGAAACCCGCGAGTCGTAGCAGCGGCTACCCGAATCGGGGCATCACCTGGGGAGCAATTGGGGACCAGGACTTCGAACCCCAGTGGAGGAATGTTCACTGCGAACGGTGAATCAAACTGGACAGCGGCTGAGGCATCAATTGCCATTGCGCCTTGCTGTCCTGGATCTTCCGCATCATGGACGTTGAGATTCGTGATGTTAACAGTGGGCAAAGAAGGAAAGTCGCCCTCTAAGACAGAGTTAGAAACATATGCGACGATTCGGAATAATGTGACAACCAACCTTCAATAGTGAGGGAGTCAGAAAGGAACTGCTGGCCCAGGCTGAGGAATCCCGACCTGATATCAAGGCTTGCTGTTCCTCTGACCGTCAGCTTCTCGAGCTTCCCATTCAACCAATCCAATGCCACGTTGTGAATTCCCTCGAAGTCCCCAGGCACAAAGTCTGCCAGGAAATTGACATGGTTTACATGACCATTCTGAATGTTGACCTTGACGGAAGGTAGGTTGGCCGTGCCTAGAAGAACGTTCCCATACTCTGGGAGATATAGTTCGACTTCCGAGTGGCCGGATTCGGCCTCCCTTCCGATCCAAGTGACAAAACGGCCAATGTCCCGCACTGGTTTCTTGTGTACGCGCCGCGCATCGAGCACCACGTCCCCTTGTATTCGAGCTTGAAGGCCATCTGCAGTGGCTGATTCAATCGAGACATTGGTGGGCTTAAAGACCACCGCCTCCTTGGCGTATTCCTTGACGGCCGCTGGGGCGATAAAGGCGAAGATGAGGATGGCGACTACAGCAGCCACAGTAAGGAGAGCACAGAAGATCGGCCATCGTATACGTCTACGACGTTTCTTGAGCGTCTCACTGGAAGAGAGACTTCGAGGTCGGACAGACGACGGCCTCCTGGAGCCAGTCCCGCCGTATCCCAGGAGATCGTCATCGTGACGGACGAGGAGAGGGGTTGATTCAGAAGATAGCTCATACGGACCCGGCTCCGAATCTGGGGGATGGGAAGCTTTGCCAATGGACGTTGGGGAGCGATGAGGCGAGATAGGTCGTGGCTCTTGCTCTATCAGAGGCCGGCTTGCCTCCTCAGCCATGGTGGCTGGGCGCTAGGGAGCGGGGAGAAGATCGGGGTTGGGGAACGACAAAAATGGCACACTCCGAAGAGCAACTAGAGAGATGAAGACGAGTTGTGGCAAGTTGGATGGAAAGTGAGTGCTTGGCAGAGGGGAGGGGGTAATCGGAGGAAATAAATACGTAGCGGGAAGGCCAGAGAGAGAGGCAATGATGGGCTGAGGGAGGGAATGGCGTTGAAGGAGTGACAAGTTGACAGGGCAGAGTGATTGGGTACGTGGAGAGCATCCCGGCCAGTCCAGTCCAGTCCGGCTGATCGTCAACGTAAGTAAGGCTGGTCCGGGCGGTGTGGGGATGGCATTCATTCACTTTTCTCCCATCAATTAAATTATCAGGAAGTTAGTCAAGGTGAGGCAGATTCTTACTAACTCATCAAATGATTCGATGATCTGCTGGAATCGGTAAGCCCTAGATCTTGTTGCTGCCCTACTCGGAGATTTTCTGAATCATACTGGGATTATCCAGGCAACCCGATTTACTTTGGTCGAGTCCCCAACCAAATGCGGGCCAGTAAGTAGTATCACTTCGCGTCACTATAAATACTATACTGTCACGAGCTGCTTGGTAGGGGATTATATACTTATTTAATCAATGTGGATTTGAAAGTCAAATAAACTACATTCAGAGTGGAGGCCCTGGATGTTCATGATTAATCTCGATAGACTGCATAAGCCGGAGTAGTGCGGTACTAGATACTAGTCAATAACGGACAACAGATAGCAGCGACCAGTTAGATAGAATACTGGATGACGAGACACTAACGCCCTTTCCATCCAACCATGCTTTGCCTCAATTAAGCTTATAATTAGTTAACCTGTAAGCAAGAGATCAATGGATATCTTCAGGTTGTTGAAGTCAAGTCATCCGGAAGTCATGAAATTGATTGCCCGCATTTTCACATGCCATTCCGCGCACGGGCGCCCCCTTCAAGCTCCAGCCGAAGGTGGTTCGATCATCACGATCTGGGCTTAATAGCCCATTGTGCCCTCTCTCCCATCATCTTCCATCAACTTTCCCACCTCATTTGTCTTGAATACTTCCCCGCAAAAGATCTTCCGGTGACCCGTGTGGTCCTAACGCCTTCATGGATGTGAGTGAACCCTTGCCCCAGATCCACCCCCACAATCACTCACTAACTTTATCCCCATCAAACATCAGTCTTCACAATCTCAAGGCGGGTTTCGATCACGCCGTTCATATCCCGCCTTACACCATGTATCTCTATCTCCACTAAACCCTCGATTCCCCATCGACGACGACGATACCGATGCCCCAGACTACTTCTCTCCTCGCCACGAAATCCCCGGTACCCCCAGCGCAACCAGGACCTCGTATCTCTCTAGTTTCTCCGTCCCCGGAACCCCAGGCGTCCTATCCCACTCTCACTCCCGTAGCGGGTCCCGCGTTCGTCGCCATTCCCGAAGCAAGAGCTCCACTCGCATCCATTCCAGCGACACCAATCTACAATCCCGGAGCGTGGCCAGTCCACTCCATCACCAGCAGAATGAAGAGCTCCGCCGGAGCAGAACACGCTCCTCCCGGCGTCACCCCGATGCCGCCGCCCACCATCACAACCCAGACACAGAATGGATGCTCCGCGCAGGCATTGCCCTCGCATCCTCGACCCGCGAAGAAAAGGGTCAGAGCTGGCTCGTGAAACGCCAAAGCTCAACCAGCCTCGTCTCAGACAGCCATCAAATCGACCTAGACAGTCAACAGCAACCACAGCCATGGGCTTCACGGAGCAGCGCCCGTCGTTCTCAATCCGGCATATCCACACCCGCCGCCTACTCTCGTCGAGCCTCTCGCTCAGGCCCAACAAGCCGCAGATCCAGCAGACCCGACCTGGCCATGACCAGTCTCGACATAACCCGGTTTTCCAGCAGACAAGAAAACCCCACTACGACCAGCAGCAGTGGCCTTCACACCCCCATCGAAGAACAAACCCGTCACATGCTCCCCGATTTCGTGGACGAGCGCATCCGCGCCGAGATGGCAAACATAGCCGACGAAGAAGAAGATGAAGAAGAAGAAGAAGACAACCTCAGCTTCACAACCACCTCGGACTCCCACATTGCCTCCGAAGATGAAATAGACGAACAAGAATTCCAGCGTCTCACCCGCGAACGAGGCTTCGGACTAGGAAGCTGGATCGACCGAATGGTAGAATGGACCTTATTCGGTGTCGACGACTGGCCACTCTCCACAACGACAGCAACCACCGCTCCACCGGCAGTAATATCAGGAGGGGCCATCAACCACGACCCTCAATCTCTCATGCATGAGGACATCCATTCCCAAGAAACAGACACCATATCCATAGCCACAGAGTCAGACATCGCATCCATAAGCGAAGAGAAACCCGGAACTCGCGGCGGATGGGAAGATGCCGGGTGGTTGTTCAGGATTGTGAAACGGGCATTGTCATGAACGGAAAAAAGGAACACGAAACATAACAGGACTAATTTCAACACTTTACTTCCATGTTCATTGTCTATCTTATCTAACTATGGATGGATCCCTCTCTTCTTCGGGAGAATACAATCACCACTAATAGCAAGGTATATATATATCTATACATATAGGGCAACCAATAACATCATGTAAGTACTAAGCAGGCATAAGCAGGCATAAGCATTGAAGCTGCCTATGTAAATACTTACCTAAGTAAGTAAGTACAAGACAAGGGTCAGTTACTACATGTTGACTTCATCATTTCTTGATTTCTCATCCTGCACGACGCTCTGCGAACACGTAAGTGCATACGTAGACCCCCATGCTGACATGGCCAGTTAGTTTCGGCATTCGTGGTTAGCGTACCGGCGGGTTGATACGTTGATAGCCGTGTACTAGTAATCACGTAGTTGGGGAGGGTTGTCTACGGTGTCTGTTTCATTGAAAGTTGCTTTTGAGTTTTCACTACTATGGGATGAATACTTAGTACTACCGGTTGTAAGTGTTGGCGATGGAGTGGGCCTGATCTTAAGGGAGTTACTGGTTAGGCAAGATATATATCTGCAGTGCGAGGTGGGTTTCCTAATTGTGGAACATTAGCAGGAGGATGAATGATCATAGCACAAGGATGTAACGAGAGTATCAGTTAGTTGATAACCCGAGACGGCTCGGGAGGGTTGGTTCTCGTGGTATTGTGACTATCTGGACAATGATGCTCCCTTTTTCTTATGCTTTACTGACATGTAGTGTAACCCGTCCCACCAAATGAAAGAGGCCGCCCAAAACCCGAAGAATATACCTGACACCAGTGATATTAAGGGGAAAATAGTAAAGGGTATACAAGATGGGGAAAAAACAAGGAAAATGCAGCTAGGCTGAAAGAATGAAGCGGTTTTTTTTTCCACGGCGGTTCGAGTATATATCGCCGAGACAGAAGAAGAACACATGAAGTGGAAGGAAATGATGATAGAAAGGAATGAAAGAATGTACCATGCTCGGCTGTGATAATGCAGGATCATGGTGCAATTTTGGGACGAAATGAAGGATCCTGGGCCTTGATCTGACAATCTAGAAATCATGGGTTTGGTGTCCAGAGATATGACACAGAAGGGGAAATAGGAAAATAAAACGGAAAAGAATATGTTTGCTTGCACACAGTAAAACGCCAAGCTGACCCTCAACTCTAGTTCATGCAGTAGGTAGTCGTGATCGTATCATACGTGGACGTGCACGGTCGAGGATTCGGACAGAGCCCTGAAGATTTGTAGGGCGGGAGAGAGTGTCGCGAAATTGATGTGATGGTTGGAAATGAGGATAAAGGCGGATTGCGGTTGTCGATGGTTGACCGGGTTCACCATGGCCCAACCTTGACGGGGGTACCGAGCCCGTATGTGCCCGACAGGAGTTGCTCCCGGATGGACCCAAGGTCATTGCCGCCTGGGCTTCCATAACCTTGGGCATCCGGTCTGTGCATCCATCCTAAACTGGAAGCCAGCTCGTTGACGGCTGCCTGCAGTTTACCGCCCGAGTTGTGATTGTGCTTCGCCAACTTCTGATCCCAACCACCGTACTGTAACTGAATTCCCCCTCCACGCTTAGCTGCTTCCCGAATCACCAAAATCCAAGCCTTGCAGATCTCGTCGTATGCGGAATCCCGCTCGAGGTTGTTCTGTGGTGTACTCCAACGGGGCAATGCGTGAATTATGTCGGTCGCACCATCCAGGTAACTCAAAGAAACAGACGACTGCGTCTCGTGAGGCGGTAAGAAGTGTGGAGTGAAGTCGCTCAAAGCATCTAGAAGATTTCCCAGTGGTTGTCGGACACGATTGTATGCATAATCTGATTCGGAGTTGCCACCGAGTGGGAACGACGACTGAAGGGCGGATTCGTAATGTCGCAGGACTTGAAGGGCAGATGCCACACTGGGTCGAGGTGCTGTGTGGACTACTTCATCAACCAAACCTGGATGACGCTCACACACAGTGCGGAGGATGCCCCGAAGAGCGTCTGTGTCCAAGGTCTCCAGCAGTCGGGGGAGAGCGAGAGGCCGTCCGCTGACATTTGGACGAGCACGCTTGATGTTTCGGTTTACTGGGAGGGTTCTCGGAGTCAAGGCGGGAGAGTTGGTAGGTGACGCTGACATTCGACCATCGTTATCATTCTCATCGTCGGCTTTCCGTTTGCGGTTGTTGGGAGTGTGAATGGGAGTAGACACTGATATCAGTCAGTCATCAAAGGTCATATAACAAGGGAGTCATCATCGAATGCACTGGAGGAAGATGGGGTAAGACTTACTTGGACGGGAGGGAGAAGGACGGGAGTATTCGTAAAAGTGATGAGGAGGCACAGGTGGTGTAGCCACCAAGCTGTTCATGATGACCACAAACAGCTGGATGGCAAAGGGAGAGAGAGGGGAGGGAGAGAGGTAGCGAGAGATGACGGGGGGGAAAGCAGAGATGGAGGGACCAAAGGTCAGCCAGGAGCACGAGGGAAAATATCAAAGGGAGGAAGGATAAGGAAAGCGAACAAGCAAGGGAAAGACGGAGTGCAGGATGGAGGATGAAGGGGAGACTTTCTGAAGTGGTGGGGAAAGAGAGAGAAAGACTGAGCGAGAAGCGGTGGACAGGCGGGTTGCGGGAGGCAACGCGGGCCTGAGATGCATTTCCCGCGGATCCATGACTCTGACTTGAAAGTCTGTGACTGCTCTTTCTCCTTTACCCTTTACCCTTTACCCACTTGCCTCAATGTGATCCACCCATTTCCACCTTGGAATCCTACCCTCTTCCTCCCTCCTGATTTGTGGCAAAAAAAACCATATTATCCCAGGCTCTGCGCCTGCTGCATCTAACATGGCCCTGCTCTGCACCACTTACAGCTCCCCAAGGTCCGCATGACCCCAACTCATCAAGCGTCAACTCTAAAACCATCCGATAAACGGAGCATCTTGTCAATGACTGAAACAGTCAACCGGACTGTTCCACCGCGTGGCCGTCTTGGGATACGGGACCAACCATTTATCAATATCCCCTGATGCTACCATCATTTCCATATTTTCATATTTGCTCATCCAAGCTCGCAATATCCTTTCAACATGCTGTGCTTCTCGAAAAAGGTTACATGCTAACCCTGTGACGCTGTTGTGACTATGTCTACGTCTGCAGCTCCAAATTTCTGCCACCCCGGATTAACATTCATCTGCACTACTTACCCCAGAGCAGGAATGATCCTCAAGCTGTAACCTGGTCAACCTTGCAGATAACGAACCCTGGGGGTCTTGGTTTAGTGGAACATTGAACTAACGTTGTCCAGCTACCCTGGCATCCGGAACTGGGTCTTATCAACACTGTTCGGGTTTAGTTCTGCTGCCTCCTTAGTCTGCATATATGTCTATACGTCATTGGAACTAAGTCAACGCCTGGCTAAAAGATTAGTCCAACTACGAACTCATATACTGAACCCAGAAAATCCCGGGGCGGGCTTACGGTCCAACGCCATGACATTTCCTAGTAACTTCCAGCGAAACGCCTCATTCGCGGTAATCAGCAATGAGATTGCGCTCATCTGAAACATATTTCCGTTGAACACAGCATCATGGTAACCTCGCCGTATTCCAGACACTCTCATTGAACTATCCCCAAGCCACTCGGTCGACAAGTAGGCGATGGCCAGTCTGACACTTGCTCTTGTCTGGACTATTGTTTGGGGCTATCTTCCAACCATCTGAGACTGTGTCAGGTCGTAGCAGGTCCAAGAAAATTCCGATGGCTTACTGCTGCAAACGACAACCCCGAAAGCATAGACACCTGGCTCTGGACTATCTGACATATGACCAACCATTTGTAGAATTGTATCACTTAGTATACTCTCAATATGACAATAAAGAATGAGACCGAACCTCACAATAGCACAGCCAATCTCAAAAGAAACACAAGAAAACAATATTGCGCCTCCACCCAATGCGCATAATAAACACGCATATTAGCACCAACCTTCCCTACTATTATCACACGATTGAGGACGAAGTAAAGCCTCCAATCAACCAACCCATAGTCCCAATAAAACCAAGCCAACGCCCAGCAGTGTCAAGCACCGACAACCATGATCCAAGCACAAAGAAAACATACATACACTGCAACATCAACAAATCTTACTATTTCCCCAGTCGTTCGTATCACAAATACAGACCGGGGGTAAGATTACCGGTCGTTGGCTTCATTTTAAATGAACAGTGTCTGAGTCTGAGAGTGTCATTGGGGTGCCTAAACACCATTCCCCTCACATATATGCACATGGAGCAGCAACGGAGCCGCGATTTCTGGGAACGGGGTTGCGTTTGAAGACGAATAAAATGTGTTCCAGATAGAAGGTAACACTGTGTGGCACGGGTACTACTGGGTACTAGTCAAGATAGATGGAAGTGGATGATGATGATGGTATGAAGCATAATGATACTGTCGCTTCTTGATGTAGTCTTAGAAATATTGTTGTGTACATCTGATGGGCTCAGGTAACAGAAAGCGAGTAGGAAAAGTAAGATGAAAAAGGGAATGAGATATCTCATTTACAGAGAGTAAGAAAAAAAGAAAAACGAACAACAAAGCCAAATCCTTTTTGGGAAGCCTGACGCCAGAAAAATGCGACCACCCAGACATACCGCGCAAACCATCCTTTACAACAGAGGTGATGATGATAATGATAAATGAGGAGGACAAAACTGACCCAAGGGCAAAGATAGATAGATACAAGAACTACTAATGGTAGGTAGCAGCAGTACCTTAGAGATACAAGGACTGGGCAGCGACAATGTCCCTGCGCACCTTGGTCAAGGCTGTCTCGAATTTACCCTCCAAATCTTCGCTTCCCATGACCTTGGCTGCCTGCGCCATCTGTCGGAGACACTCTTCCAATCGGCGGAAGACGCGAATCAGACTGCCTTCGTAGACGTCGGTCATTTTGCTGCATTAGGGAGAAAAAGAACCAGTCAGCAATCTAATACTACCACGGCAAAGAAAAATGGCCGCGAATGGTGGACATTAAAACTTACCAGATGTCAGCAAAAGACTTGCCGTTCGCCCATTCGAAGATGACCTCCATCAACTCCCAGTGGAAACCTTGCACGTATTCCTCCTCGTTGACCGCCAACTTGGACTCCTGGGAGACCTTGGCGACGATCCGAGCTTGCGCTTGGATCTCCCTGAGGGGCTTCGCGAGGTCTTCCCGTGTCAGAGCAGGGGTCTCCTTGGTCTTCTCTTCAAAGACGAAGACGCTCAGGGCAGATGCCACTTGCTCCGGCGTAAGGTTATTGAAGAAACCGTTGAAGAGAAGTTCACTGAGCATCAACTCGTCACCTGTACTAATTTCACAGGCAACGCGCGCCTTCAATTGTACAACTTCGGCCTCATTGATAAATCCGAATCGACGCAGCACACGCTTACGGCATTTCAATTCTTCGAGTTGCATGATTGCCATAGCATCCGAGATCTTCTTCTTGGTCTCCTTGATCTTGTTTCCCAAATCCACCTTCTCAGAGTACTGATTGTATAGTTCGGGTAAACGTGGCGACTCGTGCAGGGGATTGGAGAGAAGACGGGACTCCAGAACCTCGATTTTCTACAACGCCAATTAGCCAACAGTGTCACTTCTTTTGTGAAGTACTGGATACTTACCCTAAGCGTCTTTTTGAACTCGTCATCCTTAATACCCATGTTCTCAATAGGATCAAGAGTGGCAATGCCATCCGGGAAGCGCTTCTTCACTTCCTCCAGGGTGTTCTTCAGGTTGTTCCGTGTGTCATTTGGCTTCAAGTCTTTGGGAAGACGGAGGCAGACATGCGCAATGCTCTGGATACAGCTGAGAACAACTGGCACGACCTCCATGCGGGATTTTTCATCCTCCTTGGGTGGTCTGACGCCAGCTGGTAGGTCCTCGAATGATTTGGTGCCCACGGAATCTCCGTCGGCAATGTTGAGGAGCACATCAACCACATGTTTCTGATGATCATTGTACTCTTCAGTCGCATTCTTCGGTGGCTTGCGATGCTTCCAATTGACAACGATACCCCACCCAAACTCCATGTCCTTGTGCTTAATCTGAACCAAGCGCCCGGGCGTCATGTATGACAGGCAATGCTCGGGATGGCTCATCACTGCTTGGACATCATCGCCGAATTTGCGGAGCTGTTTACGCAGATCGTAGTACTCGCGGATGGTTCCTTCGTCGGGAATGTTGAGATTGGCACGCTTCTCCTCCATCTCCGTAAGTTCTATAGCACAATTAGCAAGCGACATGCGATAAAGCTGGGTGTAAGGACGCACGTTTCTCAAGCTCTGCGACACCGGCGGTGTTCTGGAATTGGTAGAAACACTTTTCCAACATGAACTCAGGTGAGATGCCTTCTACACGCATGAGGTTGAGAATCATGTTGTAACCCAAATGGAAAGCCGAATTAAGTCGATCCTGTTCACCACGAACAATTTCCTTCGCCACGGCGGGGTCCATCTCCTCACCGACCATCATGATAACGATACCGCGATCATCAAGACCTCTTCGACCAGCACGGCCAGACATCTGGATAAACTCTGAAGGTGTGACCCAACGCTGGCTGAAGCCGTCGAATTTTCGAACGCTTGTGAAGACGACAGTTCTCGCAGGCATGTTAAGACCGATGGAGAACGTCTCAGTGGCGAAGAGTACCTTGATCAGACCTTCCTGGAAAAGAATCTCAATCGTCTCCTTGAGGATAGGGAGCAGACCAGAGTGATGGACGCCAATACCCCTGCGAAGAAGAGGCAAGATGTTCTGGATCTGGGGCAATTCCCTGTCCTCCTCGGACAACATTTCGATCGCGCTGTCAAAGACCTTCTGAACCATCTCTTTCTCAGAATCGTCGTTGAAGGCTAAGTTCTTCATTTGCAGAGCACAGCTCTCACATTCGCGCTTGCTGAAACTGAATACAATGACAGGGTTCAGGTTCTTGAGCATGACCATCTTCACAATCTTGAAAATGTCGCTCTTTTCCTGGGTGCCACCCTTGTTCAACCTCTTGTCCTTGCCCTTTCCTTTCCGCTTGGCCATCGCATCTGACGGGTCGTCACCCCTCTTGTCGGCGATACTGCTCATGGCCTTCTGGAAATTCTCCTCACGGAATACTCCCTTCTCATCCACAACCAGATGCATACCTTCCGATCCATTGGGGAAGAAGTAGTGTTGTAGTGGCGTCGGCCGGAAATCGGTATAGACGACGTGGCAGGGTTGGTTGTGCATCTTCGTTACCCATTCGGCGAATTGCATAGCGTTAGGGATGGTGGCAGACAAGAATACATATCGAACCTTGTCGGGCAACAAGATGATGGTTTCCTCCCAGACAACACCTCTGACTATAGCGTAAATCAGTATCCAGTAAACTAAGGCGGAGATCGATTAGACATACTCGCATCACGCATATAGTGGATTTCATCGAAAATGACCCAGGCAACTTCGCGCATAATCTCAGAACCCCGGTAGAGCATGGACCGCAAAATCTCAGTGGTCATGACCAGGCAAGTGGCTGTTGGGTTGATGGTAACATCTCCAGTCATCAAGCCCGCATCTCCAAATTCCTCGGCAAACTCTCGGTACTTCTGGTTACTCAAAGCCTTGATTGGACTCGTATAGATAACTCTCTGGTTGTTCTTCAAACATTGCGCAATGGCGTACTCGGCGACCACGGTTTTTCCGGCACTAGTATGAGCTGAAACCAAGACACTTTCTTCTCTCTGGATCGATGCAATCGCGACTTGCTGGAAAGGATCCAAAGTGAATGGCCACACTCTGGCTGGGGTCTCCGGCGGCTTGTGTTCGGAAATGGGCACGTATGGGTACTTCGGCGGGATGGCGACCTGATGCCGCACCTGGTGGGACAACTTGACAGAGGTAGAATCGTTGACGCCTTGAAGGCCTGCCGATCCCGCGACTTCGCGCTCCTGCTCCGTCTCAAATGAGTCCGCTACCACAGGCTCCGGTTCCTTCTCGAGGCGCGGGCGTTTCGCATCCGGTTGTTCATTGTTGTCGGCGGCGGGGCTTTCTTCGTCCTCCTTCGCTTCTTCGACTTCTTCTTCGACGGCAGGCGCATCCGTGATCTCAATATCCTCAGGGGTTTCCGTAGGGTTTTCCGTAGCAGCACCGTCCTCCTTCACGTCGCCATTGACCTGTCGCTTCTTGCTCTTGTCTTTCTTCGCTCGCTTGGGAGCTCCGTCCGCAGGCCTAACGGCCTGAGGCTGGTCCTCGAAGACGTCGAAAAGCTCATCCATCGTCGACAGTCTGCCACAAAGGACGCGGGAACGCAAACTGGCCTGGACGGGTGGTTGACGTTCTGGACCGTCTCACAGAAGAGCGATCGCACCGAGAAATTTCAATGAACCCGTGAAGGGAAGCCGCGTGTGATTGGCCCAGACCTCGCAAGGCGGTGAATGGCTGCCGGCGAAACTTGCCGTTCGGAACAGTAAATCACGTGAGCGGACAGCCGGGGAGCAGCCGGGAGTATCGTTCCACTCGACTTGCTCGCACCTCCGCCCGTTGATATCAGTAGGATTGTCTCGACCGTCGTGCTTCTCTGCCTCATTCAAAGTGGGTGAAACCCATTGTCCTCCATATCCCATCCAGTCAATTGCCTCTAACCCAGCTCAAGATGTACGCTGCTACCGCCCTCCGCGCCAGAATGGCCACCTCCTTCGTTGCCCGTCGTGGCTTTTCCACCACCCGCGCTCAGCTCGGTAGCCCTTACCACTACGCCGAGGGCCCTCGCTCCAACATTCCCTTCAACCCCCTGACCAAGTACTTCTTCTGGAGATACTGGGCTTTCATGGGTATGTGGCCCGATTGGTTGCTGTGATCGTTGCGACTCGGACGTCTTGCTGACTTGCTTACTCTAGTCACCGGTTTCGGTGCCCCCTTCGCCATTGCTGGTATGTTACCATTCGTCCTGCGGCAGTTTACGTTCGTCTATCTAACATATTCATTCCTACAGTCTGGCAGACCTACAAGACCCGCTAAACGCTCTCTCGTGCTGTATTTCCACATGCAATGGCATTGTTGGGCATTGGCGGCTGGTCGAAAATGTATCCTACGTTGGAAGCGCTCGGAATTTGTGTATAAAGCTAGAGAATTTATTATGCTCTGATTCAGGAAATTCCCGGGGTAAAATTCACGCCAAAAACATTTGTAGTTGGGGGACGAAGCGCGGTGTGGTGGTGGTTGTCTGATGCCTTATTAGAATATGGATGAAGTCATTGGTCGATTTTTTGTCAGTAGGAAAATTAAAATCTTTGGCTCGGCTTCTGATATGATATTGTTCGCAATTCCGTGGGCGACGCGCGTGAAGGAAAATAAAACCTACGCTTGCAAAATCTAATACTTAACTCTATGAGAGTAAATTTCCTCTAGATATTATTTTTGCATTTTTCCTTTTCCCCGTTCGTTCTTTTTCCCCAGTGAAGCTTCCGTCGATTCATGGCGGCGGGGTAGAACACGACTCTTCAAAAGATGCGCAACCTCAAAATCGTGCGCCTCGCCGAGGTGCAGCTCCAGAATGAGCTTCCTTTGACAGCAACAGCTTGGGATACAGCTTCAGATGCTGTCGTTTGCACATTTGGACCTTCTGCGTCCCAGCCAGTCATAGAGCTCCGCAGAAAGCGTCAAGACGCCTATTTTTCGGACCCCGTAGGGGCGGATGCATTTGAAATAATCGCATCCTGGGATGCGCCATGCCCACTTCCAGATCTGGAATGCGACCGGGTGCTCTCCCTGCACTACTTTGCTGACAATCTCACTGCCTGCCTGGTGCTGGAAGGAGGCGACATCGTCATTGTTCGTGAAGAACCCCTTCCCGGCGAGGACAAGATTGAGATTGTGGGTACTGTTGATGTTGGTATCACAGCTGCTGCATGGTCCCCCGATGAGGAGCTCCTGGCCTTGACTACGAGAGCCAATACATTCCTTTACATGACGAGAGAATTCGAAAATGTTGCCGAAATTACTTTCACGCAGGAGGACCTCCGCGCCTCCCAACATGTCTCTGTGGGCTGGGGAAAGCGCGAGACCCAATTCCAGGGTAAGCGTGCTAAGGCCCTTCGTGATCCTACTGTCCCCGAGAAGGTGGACGAGGGTAAGTTGAGCGGTAGTGATGATGGAAAGACGACCATTAGCTGGCGTGGTGATGGTGCATACGTCGCCGTGAACAGCATCGAAGCTGGCATTCGACGTGCGATCCGGGTTTACTCGAGAGAGGGAACCTTGGATAGCATCAGTGAGCCAGTGGATGGACTGGAAGGTGCCCTCAGCTGGAGGCCTTCTGGCAACCTTATCGCCGGTATCCAGCGCCGCGAAGATAGAATCGACGTGGTCTTCTTTGAAAGGAACGGCTTGCGCCATGGAGAATTCACTCTCCGCCTGACGGAGGAAGAACGGTCGACATGGGCTTCGAATATTCAACTGAGCTGGAACGTCGACTCCACGGTGCTTGCGGTGCAATTACACGACAGAATCCAGTTCTGGACAACCGGCAACTACCACTACTACCTCAAGCAAGAGATTTCAATTGGAGTGAACGCCGAATATCCGTATCCGTTCTCCTTGAAATGGCATCAGGAGAAGGCTCTACGATTTATTGCTGGGGCTTCAGGTGATTATTAAGTTGTAATATCTTCTATGATATATTCTCTAATATGTTACAGGATCGATGTTGGATGTGGACTTCGTTTTCGACGTATCCCAGGGATCCACTACCAGCCCTGATGATGTTGGTGCAGTTGCTGTTATCGACGGCAGTAAGTCCCTCCACCATACATGATTGATCGGATGTATTCTGACGGGCGAAAGAAATCCTCAAATTGACTCCGTTGAGGCTGGCGGGAGTTCCTCCTCCCATGGCTCACAATGAGCTAACACTAGACTCGAACATTGTTGATGTGGCATTCAGCAAGTCGGGGACGCGCATGGCTGTTCTTATGAAGGATCGGTTTTCTATCTTCCTCTGGTCTCTTAAAACGAGACCTGTTCCGTCCCCAATCCTCGAGTCGAGTTATCCGTTGTCGGATGCGCCTGATAGCCGGCCTCGACAGATTGCCTTTGTAAACGAACATGAAGTTTACATTCTCAAGAACGATGGCCCGAACAACATTCAAATTGAACGCACTGCTTTGGAGACACGCACGACTCAGGTTGCTTATCAGGCAGCGGATTCGGAGCAAATACTCTTAATGTTCACCTCCCTCGGACACGAAGCCCTGTGGTTCTCTCACGTTAAGGCGCCTAACCTGCCGGTCACCTACTCCTATGTTTCCATGCCTTCCTCCGAGGAGTTCCAGATTCTACCTTGGCCTGAAAGCCCAACAGTTGATACACACTGGGCTAAGGCTGCACAGATTTCTGAGGACGAGGTAAGCCCTTCTCAGGACTTAGAATACTTTCATAGCTAACTTCTTGAAGCACGTTCTGGTCTCCATGACCAGGTCCGGGGCCTTGTATGCCAACAAGCGACTCCTTGCGAAGAATTGCACTTCCTTCCTTGTAACGCAGGCCCATATCCTGTTTACAACTTCTCTTCACCTGATCAAATTTGTGCACTTGACTACAGTGGAAGGTGAGAATATCGACAATTAATCAGCCATATTAACATCAGCTAATCTAATTATCTAGATATGGACATTCCTCCGGACACCCCTGAGACAGATGAACGATGCAGAAGCATTGAACGTGGCGGACGTCTAGTGACTGTGATGCCCACAACCTTTGCTGTTATCCTGCAGATGCCCCGTGGAAACCTCGAAACCATCTATCCCAGAGCTCTCGTTCTGGCCGGTATCAGAAACTTCATTGACCGCAAGAACTATCGGGCTGCATTCTTGACCTGCCGTAGTCAGATGGTGGATATGAATATCATTCACGACTATGCTCCGGAGCAGTTCATGGAGAACATCCAATTGTTTGTGGATCAAGTAAAGAAGATTGACTTCATTGATGAGTTTATCTCCCGTCTTAGGTATGCAAAACACCTTGTCCTTCAAGGCATACTGGCTGATTACTTTCCAGTGAGGAGGATGTTTCCCAGACTCTCTACAAAGACACCTTGAAAACGCCCAAGGCAGACAACGCGCCGACCGGAATTGTTGCAGCAGCACCAAACAAGGGCAGCAAAGTCAACAAAATCTGCGACGCCTTCTTGTCTACTTTGGAGAAGCGCATTGACACCAACCTGCACAACCTGATCACTGCGCATGTCTGCAAGTCGCCACCAGATCTTGAGTCCGGTCTGCAGTTGGTTGCACGCTTGAGGGGTTCGTACTCCAGACTCCTAATTTTCCTACTCAATACTTACCTCTCCTGCAGAACAATCGCCCGAACAGGCAGACGACGCAATCGAGCACATGTGCTTCTTGACGGATGCTAACCAGTTGTACGATAACGCGCTGGGGCTCTACGACCTGGAGCTCACACTGCTCGTCGCCCAGCAAGCCCAACGGGTAAGCAAGCATCTGTATCCCAACCCTCACAGCATACTGATCAACTGCACCAGGATCCCCGCGAGTACCTACCATTCCTGCGCAAGCTGCAGCAGCAACCCGAACTTCGCCGCTACTTTGAGATCGACAACTACCTGGGCCGGACATCCAAGGCGATCAAGCATCTGCACGCTCTGAACGCCCACGATGAACTCCGCGCCTACACAATCAAGCACGTCCTCTACAAGGACGCCATCGACCTCTACAAGTACCAGGCTGAGCAACTGCGCGAGATGACCCACCTCTACGCAGACTACCTCTTCGACCGGTCCAAGTATAAGGAAGCAGGCATCGGTACGTACCCAACAACCACCCCTTACCCCCAATCCCTACCCACCAAACTAACCACATCCTCCTCCCATCTAGCCTACGAATCCCTCGAGCTCTACACCGACGCCTACAAGAGCTACCACCTCGCCCACCTCTGGCGCGAATCCCTCTACTGCGCAATGCTCGTGCCCCTCACATCCACGGAGCTAACCGCACACGCCACTGCCCTGATAAGTACCCTAGTCGAAGAATCCAAAGACTACACCTCAGCGGCAACTATCCATGCGGACCATCTGCACGACATCCCCGCGGCATCGCGTCTCCTCTGCCGAGCTTCCAAGTTCTCCGAGGCAACGCGCCTCCTCACCCTGCACAACCAATCGGCCCTAATCCCCGAGATAGTCGACAGCGGTCTCGCCGACTCAATGGGCAGCATGACGGACCTGCTCGCGGACTTCCGCTCGCAACTCAACGCCCAAGTGCCCCGGATCCGCGAACTGCGCATCCGCCGCGCCACCGACCCGCTGGCCTACTTCGGCGGCGACCCTACCCTGGGCGACGGTGTCGCGGGGGTGGATATCCCCGACAATGTGTCGTTGGCGCCTACTGACGCTTCTACGTTGGCGGGCCGGTCCATGTTCACGCGGTATACGGGCAACACGGGAAAGACAGGGAAGACGAGCTCGTCGCGGCATACGTCGAAGACGCGGAGGAAGGAGGAGAGGAAGCGTGCGCGTGGTAAGAAGGGGACTGTGTATGAGGAGGAGTATCTGGTTAATAGTGTGAGACGGTTGTTGGAGAGGGCGAATTCGACGGTCAGTGAGGTGGAGGCACTGGTTGATGCGTTGTTGAGGAGAGGGATGAGGGAGCGGGCGGTGGCGGTGGAGAAGGCGATGGGTGAGGTGTTGAAGTTGTGTAAGGAGAGTCGGGAGGAGGTGTTTGGGGCTTTGGTTGCTGAGGCTGTGGGTGGTGCTGATGGGGAAGGTGCTGGTGATGCTGGAGAGGGAGAGAATGGGGCTGGAGCTGCATTTGGGGAGGATGGAGTGCCTCATGCTACTGGGGGGCAGAGTGTGTTTTGGGATAGTGTTACGGCTACGGCGAATGTTGGGAAGGGGAGGGAGGTGCCGGCGGTTAAGGAGATTAAGTTGTCGGCTTTGTTGAACTGAGGGGGAATCTCTCTAGGTATTATTGCATCTGTTAACGTTCTTGTTCTTAGGTTTCATCAAAAAGTCATACATAGAATTATTTGAAAAATTCATGAAATTCGTCATGTGTTTTGGTTTATATTATTAAATGGGTATGCAAAAAGAAATGTTGAAGTGGCCCGAGGGGAAGAAAATTATCTATATTATATAGAGCGATGATGACCTCTTATCGTCCGCGGTGCTAGAAGGGCTGATAGTCTGGGAAGTTGCGCAACAAATGCAAAGCATATGGGTATCTTGAGGGTTTCCGATGTGCGGAGACCCTCCGTTCGTTTAGTTGCTGGTGTTTCAATTCTCCCAGAATGCGATGAAGCCTCTAGGCAGAAAGGATGTCGCCCTTCTCACTGACAAGATGCTGATCCACCGAGATAGGACCCTCGCCAACACCGGTCAGGATCACACGGCTCACACCATCCTGGAGCGATTCCACGGTGCGGGGGTCCACCTCATCCAGGGACACGCCGGGGGTGGTAACGTCCTTCAGAGGCGTGTAGAAGGGACCTTCCCAGCCCTCCGCCTTCTCACCAAGGATAGCCTTGACGGTACCAGCAACAAGCTCGGTATCCTTCTCAAGGTAGTAGATGACAGCGTTCGGGCCCGCATCGTAGGTGTAGGCGCAGACGGTCCGGCCGACGGCGCGGTTGATGTCATGGACAAGTCTGACGGCAGCGCGAGAAACGTCGTTCATGTAGAAGATCGGAGGCCATGAGTCCAAGCAAGTGGCGTGGAAGCCGTTGGAGTCGCGCATCGTTATCTCTGCGAAGGCGGGGAAGTCACGGTTCTGAATGGCGGTCTCGATGGCAGCCATCCGCTCCGGAACAACAGTGTTCGCCCGGGTAGCAAAGAGATTCGAAGTAGCGACGGTCGTCTGCATACCCTCAGTGCTGGGAACGTCCTTCTTTGCGGCACTGACAACCAGGATGAGGGCACGCATTTCAGGCCAGTGAGACTGCGGCGCAACCTCCTCTGCCAAACTATCGCTTCCATCCTCCAGGGATCCAGCGCGCCAGGCGACATAACCACCCATCAGAGAACGGCAGGCAGAGCCAGATCCCTGACGAGCGATGCGGCTCAGATCACGGGGCGACTGGGGCAGCTGGTAAAGGTCTGCCACGGCGCGAACAAGGGCCGCAAAGCCGGCAGCCGAACTGGCGAGACCGGCGGCGGTGGGGAAGTTGTTCTCGGAGACAATGCGGAGAGGGAAGGTGGACAGCTTGGGCAACGAGGGGTTTGCATCCTCGAGCTCACGACGGTGAGCGCGAAGGCTGGCCAGACAAGCAAGTGTACGCTTGGAGGATTGAATGTCTTGGGGCTTGCCGTTCAGGGTGAGCTCGTCCTTGGCGGGGTAAAAAGGAGCGCAGGAAGCGGTGGTGAGAGTGCGGAGGGAACGCTGCGAAAGGGTGACGGAGAGGGAAGAGTTCGTAGGAAGGTTGAGAACAGCATCGCGCTTGCCCCAGTACCTATTTGAAGCACAATTAGATTCCACCAAACGTGCGTATGATCGGATACAGAGTGGGAGGCATACTTGATGACGGCGATGTTGACAGGGGCGGTGGTGGTGGCCCGGAAGACCTGACTGTCAGCGGGAGCAGCCATTGTAGGACTATTAAAACAAGCAATATACACTTGAAGAGACTTGGAGATAAGATATAACAAGGAAGGAAGACAGAGAGAAGCGTTCAGGGGCGAAGGCTAAAGACGAGCGACGAAAAGGCGGGGGATTTCCTTGTTGGGAAAGTTTGGGGCTTTTGTTGTCAGGTTTCCGAGGCGGTGAGCGGCCAGAATTTGCCCGCCTTTCCGCCCGATCCAATCGATTTGCAATCAAACCTCATTATCCCATCCACTCCTTTCGCTCCAAGTGTCGCGGCCGAGCCTCTGTTTGTCCCTCCACCCCAATTCTCATCTAGAACAATGGGTGCCGGTGCAAGTACTCCGTCGCCCGAGCCGCCTGCGGCTGGTGTATGCCCTGTTGACCACAAAACCCGCGAGGCCTGGTTGCAGCAGCACCAAGCATCTGGCGGCGCTGCACCTCCTCACCCTTTACCCTCCGAAGATGGAAAGGAATCGAAAGGCAAATCTCAGAGGCCTCTGTCGACCGATCGTGAAGTGAGCAGTATACCGCGCGCCATTGACACTACCTCCCAGCCGTCGAGTGCCGACTCGTCAAATGCGCCCGCGTCACCTTACGCTGCCACGGCCGCATCGCATGGCACCCCATCCAATGCAGAAGCCGAAACAGGTCATGATCCGAACACTGGAAACTGGATCTATCCGTCAGAACGGCAATTCTTCGAAGCTCTCGTGCGCAAGGGCAACACTCCTAGCTCTACAACCTCCGCCTCCGAACTGGCGACTACCGTTGCATCCATCATTCCTATCCATAATGCCGTCAATGAGCGCGCCTGGCAGCAGATCTTGCAATGGGAAAGCCGGGCCCCCATGTCGGATCCCGGTAGCAAGAAATGTGGAGGCCCAAAGCTGTATGCTTTCCGCGGTCTGGGTGTCGACCCGCAGTTCCTGAGCCCCCGCGCCCGTATAAATAACCTGATGGGCTACCAGCTTCCCTTTGATCGGCACGACTGGGTTGTGGAGAGATGTGGTGGTGAAAGGATCGAATATGTCATCGATTTCTACCAAGGGAAATCGTCGGGTGCAAACAATGCTCCCGGCCTGGCTGCCAATGCTGGACCCGGCAAGCTCAGCTTCTACCTGGATGTCCGGCCGAAACTGAACACAGTGGAGGGCTGCCGCATGAGATTCAGCAAGTTTATGGGACTATAAAGCTCCCCAGTGTCTTTCTTCTTACGCTGCATCAGAGGCGAACAACGGAGTTTTGGGAACGGTCTTGGGTAAGCAACGCAGTGTACAATTCGTGTATAACAGAAGCTATGTATGATATAGAGCATGGGAAGATAGAAACGGCAAATGTAAATAGAACATCCTCGCTCCGTATGCGCCTGAGAACCCATAGCGATCGACGTAACAGAACACAACAAGCCGCCTGCAGTAGCGAAAAAAGCACAAGCACATGCGTAAACGTACATCGAGAGGATATCATCAAGGTAGGGGACAGTCATGATATGCGACATCCGGTGTCGTGGTTGCGGGAGTGGAAGCGAGAATACAGAATTAACGCTCAAGTCTATCCCAGGGTTGCCGCCAGGACGATGATAGTAAGGATAACAGCAAGAATGACAAGCAGACAGCAGGCCTTATTGCGCGCATTCTTCTGGTATCGGCTGGCGCTACGGAGCTCGACGTTTGCTCCACGAGTGTCATCGCCGACTCGTTCGACATTCTCACTGATAATGTCGAGCTGTCCACCTTGCTCATGAACAATGTGAGCCACGTCCCGGAACAGTTCATTGAGTTCGCCAACACTCTGCTCGATGTTGCGGATCTCAGCCTCGCGCTCGATAATGAGGGCCTCTTGGAAGTCCACTTCATCCTGGTTCGCAAGGCGGGGCTGTTCCTCCAACAGTTGCTCTTGCTGTTGCTGCTGCTGGTGATCACCTCCGGAGCCAGGCTCCGCTTCGTCTACGGCAGTTCGAGCTGCTGCTGCAGACGCTCGTTGCTTCTCCAAGGCACGACGCTGAACGGTCTGGAACTCTTCCAAGGTAGCTTTGAATTCGGACGATAGCTTCTGTTGAGTCCATTTTTGGGAGGGCTGGTGAGAAATACGTTAGCATTGCTTGTCCGATCGCAGCACACTGGGGTGATGTATCTAGGTGTCACATACACTGACATCCTCCCATGTTTGGACCTTCTTGATCCCATCTGCGACATCCCGAAATCCCGCCCGAGTATCCTCCAGAAGCTTGTGGACTCTCTCGCGCACACGCTCGGTGTCTCGCCTCGTTCCCAGAAGGGCAATCTGATCGGACAACCGAGTGATGTTGGAGGTCAGGGTAAACAGTTGGTTGGAGAGACCCTCGGTCAAACGATGGAATTCGGGGTCATCGCGATATTGGGGATCGTCGGAGCGACGGAAAGTTGTAGGCTGCGCCTCTAGCGAGTTCAAGCGATCAAACGACATGGTGGAATGAGATGCGACAGTGGATGGATGAAGGTGGGATCATCCGGCCGATGCAACCGGCCGGCTGTCTCCCTGCTAAAGTAGTAGTACGTTATCGCTGTCAGGTGTCAATGGTTGCCTGGCTGTGGGGGTGCCATGATTCGCAGGCAGCAACTCACCTGACGCCATCGATGGCTGGTGGGGTGTCACATGACACGGCGTTTGTGGCTGGTGCGTGTTTTGATGCTCTGCCCGAAAAGCTTCACTTTATTGTCGCATCCGACGCCGACACTCCTCGAAGCTCCACTTGCCCCCCTTCGGAGCTTTCCGTCCTGACAGGCTGACCGGATACTTCAATTGTTTTTGTCACCTGATCATGCAGTGAAATTGCTTTGTCTCTTCTCTCCCTAGAGATCTCACAGTCCTTCTTCCACCTTGCACCATGGCTGCAGCACAGCCTCGCCCGTATCGGCGCATCTTGACCTCTGCGCTGCACAGACGGTTCGTTCATGCGTCGGCACTGGCGCTTTTGGTCTGCTATGTAGTGGCATTCGCTATTGGAGATAAATCGTCCTGTAGGTATACACCAACACCGAGCAGCGTTCGAAAAGTTGTGATCGCTAATCACCTGGATACCTCGATAGTCTTATGGGCTTGGTTTCCCATTGGAGGATGTGGAATTCGCACAGTCCTTCTCTTCCTATGCAGTCTCGTCGTCTTCGTCCTCCGTGTTGGTCAGATGCACATCGGTGCCAGGACAACCTCCTCCCCTCTCAGCACCTTCAAATACCTCGTTCCCCTCGACGTTATACAGACTTTTGGCTGGTACTTGTTCTCCGCCTGGTGGTTTAGTGAAATCTACAGGTGGTCTTCTTCAAGTACTGCACATCTTGAGTTGGTGAACAGAGCTAGGTATGTTTCCTGCGACAACGAGCTTAAGGAAAGTCTCGGATTTGCCTAACTAGTAATGGTAGACCTCACGAACGGGCAAGCTTGAACGAAAGAGCGATCTACCTTTATACCTTTCACTTTCTCCTGGCAGTCTCGCAGTCAGTGGCGCATCTTTACTACGACTACGATCGTATCCCTCTTCCCGTTGCCAGGAGGGTCGCTGGCTCCGCTGATGAAGATAGCCGGCTGGAGCTATCGATCTCTAAACGCCTTCAGTCAGCGTTGCCGCAGCTCATCAAGGATGGGCTGAAACGGAGTATTCTGGTTTCCATTCTTTGCCCGTTCGCATACGCATTCGTCCTCCGACGCCCGGCATGGCGCACCACTTTGTTCTTTGCAAAGCTGTTCTGGGATTTCCCGAGATCTGCCGCAAGCCCTCCCGGCGTTATCCCGCCAATCTTCGGAGTTATCGTGCGCACTTTGATCTCAGGAGGCCTCCTAGTTCTCTGCTGGCAGACAGCCAACCTCTTTTTCTCCGTATTCCTCAGCAAAGAGCCACTCAAGCGAGGCCAGCCCTTGACGGCTGAAGCCAAGGATCCGAACGGCAGCCTGCTGAATGGACTAAAAGCAAAGAAGGAAACTGTTCGCGCCTTCGCATTTTGGGAGCTGTACTTCATCAGCCAGAGATTTCCTGATCGCCGGAAAGCCATCTTCAACGACATCGATCGCGAGGAGGGGGCAGCTTGGTCGCAAATCTTGCAAGCCGCCACAGATGTGATCACGGGCGTTACCACTCGCATCAGCGAGGCCAAGAACCCATCATCTGGCCCTAAGCCTGCGCCAGTTCAGCAGTCAGAGCCCGTCCTTCACTCCCTGCCACGGTTGACAGATCCCCCTAAAGCGGACAACATCTTCGCTCCGTCTCCCAAGGCATCAACCCGCCAACAGAAAATCGGCGAAGCCTTCACCACCACCGCCAGAGCTTACGGTAACTCCCCAGACTGGACGCCTACCGCTCGCGCCAGGGCCCGCGATGTCTTGGACCGCGCCTCCTCCGCCATGCTGAGCCCGGAACGCAAGCAGAAGCTGCTCGGTTCCTCCCAGGAGCTCAAGATGCTCACCGCACCATCAACCAGCAAGCCCGAGAACCTACATCCCTTCCTCGCTCAGCTCCTCCGCTCCCCAGTAGGCCGACTCTTCCGTCAAACCTACGCTCGTCGCCTCTCTGGCATTGTCCTCGGCACACCCCACGCAACCATCTGCTCCGTCATCGACGCCACCGAATCCCTCACCTGCCTTCTCATCAAGAGTCTCGCGGAGGACCAATACGGCAAGGTCCAAGCCGACGTGGCCACCGTCGTACGCCTCCTAACCGATACCATCACGACCCTCGAACCTTTCATCAACGGCGGCCTCGACGCCCACTGGACAGACGTCAACTTCCCCCCATCCAGCAACCCGGAAGCACAAGCCGCGGCTCGCCGTGTCCCCGACGTCGACCTCGTCCTGGACACGATGAAGGCATCCCTGAAGGACCTCCTGTCCTCCTTCGGTCCTTACTTCAAGAACCTCGGTCTTGGACCCAAGGACTTACGATTGGCCAAGGAAGCCGCCGGTGTCGTGGAAGAGGATCCCTTTATCTAAGGGTAGTGCGCGTGTGCGCAAGCATGTAGTGTATGTATTGCTTGGGGGTTCTGATTCGGGAGTTGGAGTGTGTCCTTGCTTGTTTACTTAACCATTTTCTATCACATCACATCACCCATTCAACTCCAATCAGAGTCACATCGGTTCCCTGTTGGATGGTATGGTCTACCTAACTGACTCCATCTATCTATAGCGCCATGATCACGTGCTACAATGGATGAAGTCAGTCAGCTTTGACTGTCACTTTCTTCATTCTCGTTACCTTTCGACGTCGTCGTTGTTGTTCCTTGTGGCTGGTATTCCTTTCATAATGCCCCCCTCCCCTTTCCCTTGGAAAAGTTACGACCTAGACTCTGTGGGTTTTGGCTATGCATTGCTCTGGCGTTTTAGTGGGCAGGCAGTCAGTGAGTGTGTAACTGACTGCATGTATGTATTATTTTTACTTGTTTACTTGATTTAGTGAATGAGAGGATTTAGAGTTCATTTACTACTACTTACTGACATGAATTTCCCGTGGTGCAAAGGTCTTCTTCAATAGCTATAACTCGGGATAGTAATCAGTATGTAGATGAGGAGTCTCTATCCGTCCATAGATGGGATTTCAGTTCTTTCTTAGTTCTACTTAGGTATATACATATACCCAGCACTTAGCTAGGTTCAGAGATGTTCTAACATGGACATACATATTCCAAGACGACAAGACAGATAGGTAGATGGGCGCGTATTCGAAGCAAGCCAGCTGACCCAATCACCGTCGCCGTACAATGCTTGCTGTGGACGAGGTTACAAAAAAAATAAAAAAATAAAAAATAGAGAAAAGAAAAGAAAAAGTGACAAAGGGAAGAAGCAAGAAATCAAAGCAGGCCATTAATGCAAACCCAAACTCACGGTCAGCCGCCCCGCCAAGAATCATCCGTCCAGGACTCCGAGTTTTGTTATCGCCAAAGAAACAGATTTGAATAAAGCAAGGTGTTTCCGTCATGTCACATCAATACCACTGTGCCCCGAGATCCGTTTTAATGATTCCCCCCCCCCCTTTTTCCGGTGAAATTGTCATACCCAGATTCCCCGTTATATGCTAAATGCGTCAAAGATTCAAGACCACAAATGGAAGATCCCCGTTGAACGCCAGGTTGGATCACGGGCGCAGTGATGAAATAGTTAGGGAGAAATGTGTGTAAATATATGAGAGAAGGTTAGATGAAGCATACTCTTGCTAAGAGCATTAGCCTCGTTCAGCAATCGGCCGGCGTGGGCATAATTAGTCCCCACAAGGCACATTTGCTGTCAGCAACCACTGAGGACCTCGTTGATCTTATTTGATGCAAGCGTCCCACTTGCATTGCCACCGCCATTCTTGGGCTCGGGAGGTGCTTCTTCCTTCATGCAAGCGTTCTCCAATATGTTGGTCCACTTCCCGCTCGTACCAGCATGGCTATGTTTCAGATGCTGTCGGAAATGGTCGGCACGATAGAACTTCTTCGCATTGTTGCACTCTCCAAACTTGTGCACTGCTGTAAGATGCTCGAATCTGCGGTCCCAGTCTGGCTGTGGGAAATTCGGGAACTCTTCACCACAGTACCCGCAAATGTCGTGGGAAGGCCCAGAGCTCGTTTGGGCTGAAGAAGACGAGGGATGGAACGCTGCTTGATATCCAGGAAGGGCTGCGCAAGACCAAGAGTGACGCCGCAAGTGGAGCGAATTCTGATGACGCTCTGCCTCGTTCTTGTTCTTGAAGCGATTGTTGCAGTATAAGCATGAGTACTGCTTCTCCATCTCATGGGCACTGTGAAAGATGTTAGACAAAACAACCAGCCGCGACTGGAAAACGAGACAAATCTTACCGAAGTTCCTCTGGACTGTCGAACTTTTTGGGCTTCTTAGGACAACAATCGCAAATATACAGTCCGCTCATCTTCGGCCCTGCTGGCTTTGGCAGGGCAAGTGTCGTTTGCATGGATACTTTCCGAGCAGTGTCGACGCTAGATGGTTCCAAGGTGCCGGTACTTGGGGGATTTCTCGAGATGGACGGGCCTGGAAGATTCACGGGAGAACTAGGGTTGAGAATCGACTTATCATGGAAGGTGTCAAGGTCGGAATTGGGCGACAGTCCCCCGGGTGAGCGATCATAGCTCGTCATGCTGCTTCCCCCTAGAGAGAAGGCCGTCGAGGAGTAAGACCCAGAGGTTCGTAGGCTCAAGGATGAAGCAGCTGAGAGGCTTCCGTGACTGGGCGCATAAGGAACATTGACCGAAAGAGAGTTGCCAAATGGATGGCCACTTGTCCGTCGCTGGGAGAGGTCCCCGTTACTCGTGGCCACGTTAAGAACATGTCTATCGCCAACAATCGGCTCACGGGGAGGAGAGGACGCTCTCCGCTTCGTGCCTGGCTTGGTAGCTTCCAAATAAGGTGGCGTTGCTTGTCGGACATTGAAGATTCGAGGGGGAAGCGATTCGTCAGTTGAGAATTCGCCTTCTATGTCAGAGAAGACGCCTTGGTCGTAGCTTCCTCGGTTTGATCGACTGGGCAGACTGGCAGCTTCGTCGTATAGGGGAGTCGTTCCACCGCCACGACGGCGCGACAGGTCGCGCATGTACCCTGGTTGGTCATAGTCCACCGCAGACGATGGGGCACTACTCTCAACGCTTGGACTTCGCCCTCCGACATAATCTTTCCAGCCAATCTTGGTCCCAGGCGATATCCCACCCGACTGATAGCTACTCGGCCACCTGACATCAAGACTAGACCCCTCGGAACCACCGGGAGAAGGGAGACCACCAAAAGTCCTCGAGGGTATAGTGAGGGTTGAAAGTAAGCCCTTGTTCTCGCTACCAGAGCTGATAGACTGTCGTGGAGAAAGCGGTTTTCCTATTTTCGACAAGAGGTGTTGGTCGTAGGCATCTGAGGAATCCTTCACGCTTCGTCGAGAGAAGTCTCTCTCCCCCTTCAGAATCGGGCTGGGACTGTTGACTGAAATGGCGTTCCGGAACCCTTCATCCATCGGTGGTGGGGGTTCAATTCTGATGTGGGCCTCGGGACTCCTAGAGAAAGGTAAACCGCTTTGTCGACCATCTAACTCGTCGATAGCCATTCTATCACTTTGAGGCGAAGCTTCCGGGCGACGGTGACCGCCAAAAAGACTAGAGTTGGGATTTATCGGAGCAAGTTTGTGTGGTCCTCTAACATTTGCATGCAGCCAGCCAGCGTCGTAGCCGTCCTCAAGGTCACTGATTCGGGGTGGTGGTGGTAAAGGCGGAGGAGCGAGATTGCTCATTGAATTCGTTGGAATAGGCATAGGTCCCGAAAACGATTGCCCGGGCATGTTACAAGGCGATCTGGCGGGGGAATGCTGGTGGTCGAAACTACTACTGTTGAAGTCATACACGTTAATCGAAGGAGGCGCAAGTCGCGGAATGTCCATCGTACACAAGAATTGGCGAGAAGCTGTTCATGGACAACAGAAAGGACTGGTCGAGGACGTGTAAGCGTGCACTGGCGTAGACGATACAAAGCAGTGTATATCGTTCTGGTGAGTAGCTCGCAAAGCCGGAATTAAAGAACTGTGACGAAAGATCGATGTTCTTGACAGAAGAACCTGCTTCTAAGTTTCGTTCCAAATGCTGCGGGGGTTGTCGGTAAAGGAGTGGATGAAGTCAAATGGTTGTTCTGCAGCAGGGAAGTGGCAATCCGGATAAATTAAGCTTAAGTCCTGAGTAGTCAGGTGAATTTGATCGCATACAAATTATCGAACGAGAGCACGCTACCTGACTAGAAAGAACTTAAGTGTTCTCTTTGAAAGGAACCGTTGAAAGTACCAGCGATCAACTGTGTTAGTGGCTTTCTGTCAGTTGCGCACAAGCTTCCAAGACTGTCTGTAAGCCATGAAACTGCCGGATAGCGGCAACTTAACAACGAACAGCGCAGAGACCACAAAACATGCTGAAGGACTTTGACTGGAATAGATTGGCGCTCGACGATGGGTGCGGATTTAATTGGGTCGAAAATGAGAAGAGAATCAATAAGAAAGGGGCTGGTTCTTCGATGCCTGCACCTGGAGGCTTGAAGTTGATCGACACCTGAGGGTGCTTTCTCTAAGAAAAACCGGCTACCCGGAAGCGAGCTAAATGGCGCCAAAAAAAAAAGGTGAAATAACAAGAGGAGAAAGACGAGGAGAAAGAGGCGAAAATGGGATGTTGTCAGAAAGCTGAAAGTCACATGCACCTATTCTCAGCGACCAGAAGGCGGATTGAGGCGCAATGCTAATGGCGGCGGAAAGAATGGCTCGACGGCGATGGCGGGCGGAGGTCGCGGAGGCGAAAAAGAAGACCTGCAGGCGCTGTGGTGGAGGTACTGGAACTGCCGTTGCTAGGCGCAGCGGATATGAAAACCGAGAACAGAGGTGAAGCTTTGGTAGCGGATCAAGAAAGTAAGAGACGTGGCGTAGATGTAGTAGATAGATAAATAGATAGATTGATGTAGGATGGGCAGAAGAATGGTGTGGTTGCAGACCCCGGCCTTACGGTCCCTACAAGGCTCGGGGAAAGGAAATGGGCTGTAATTGCAAGGACTAATTCCCTGTTTTTCGTTTGTCTCTCAGTCGGGGGGTTCTCGATTTGAGTCTCGCTCCGTAGACACCCAAGAAACGGGCAGAATTCAAGGCTGAAAGGGGGGTAAATGAAGAGGATAGTAGTTGATACGGCCAGACAGAGGAAGTTGAAGAGAGGAGAATGGAGGGAAGAAAGGCAAGAAAGGCAGATAATGTTAAGGTCGTCTGCGATGATGATACAACATTGGTATTTGAACATCCGTTTCAAACTGGAGTTTGGTCCGAGTGGGCACCTTTGAAGTTGGGCTGGCCAACGGGAGCAGCGTGCCTTTTCCTTCAATGTCACGGCGGTAATGCACGCAGCACCAGCGGCAAATGAAATTTGCAAGGTCAGAAATTCGAAGGGGGTCATGTATGGAGTATAATACCTTCTAGTGACCGGCCTACCGGGCTGGATGGAGCAGAGAAGCTCCAGCGAAGGAGACAAAACAGCAGAACCAGGAATAAATAACTAACATTTATATTTATCATTTGAAGCACTGATCGCAATAATAATCATTCTAGTTGTTCTTAAAGGCCATATTATTCATCCACTCGTCAGCATTTCCTTTTTTCCATCCCCCTTTCCCTCGTTTTTCTATTTTCTTCAAAAAGAAACCCCCTCCTTTTTTCCCTTGCCTTGTTTGACCATCATCTGCGAAATCTACTTGCCGCTCGTCAGATTACATGTGGTGGTTATTGCAGTACGGCAGAACGTAAAATTACCAGATACATACAAGACAAGGGCCTTTCTTCCCCAAAGTCAAAAGCAGCCCGGAAGGAATCATAACATCCAAACAGAATCTAATCAGACAACAAACCACACAACCAGCCGTTCAAGGCAACTGGAAATTGTCTGTTCTCCCCACCATTAATCCGATATTCTTTTGATATTCCTTCAATGGGGACTTATCAACTCACTTAACCTAATTCTCTGGACTCGAGAACCGCGCCGTTGCCACAGCCCGCGCGGGATAGTAGGTAATCGTCGACCAGTTTGTATGGATCGGCCAGGATGTTAATTTAATCGGAGGGTCTTTAAAAGTAAGCAAGCGTAATCGCATGAATCATTTAATATCAGCTTGAAGGGCGTCATCTATCAAATCGCTTAGTGAGGTGCAAGCGGTATGACACACCCAAAGTCATGCTCACTCACTGAAGCTTCTGTGAGCCTTCTACGCCGTCCTTAACGATACTATAACCTACCTTCCCGTTTGGGATTTCCCTACGAAAGTTTAATCCGCCTTATGTCTTCAGACCATGCTTATGCGTGTCCCGTATCGACCTCTCCACCTTGCATACTGCCATGCAGGCGGAATTCCGTAAGGCAAGTGCCTCAAGAGGAAAACAATTCGCCCGCCTAGGAGGAGAAGAGGGGGTGTGGGATTATGTGTGTGGATTTTGGTGATACCCCATATATCTCGATATCCATCGTCACCCGGGTTAATTAAAGGTGAAGCTGGTCAATCCTCAGAGTGATGAGTGTACAGTACTATTGACGGCAGAAAGAGGGGACACGCATTGGATATCAAAGACCAAGTAGTCCCCACGTGTCCGGGTTTCTTTTCTTATGACTTTCCCCCCTCTTTCATTTCCCCATCCGCAAGGCGGCAAATAAACAACACAAGATGGATTATGACTGAAATCCGAGCAGGCATCTTATGTACCACAAAGGGTATCTTGTTCGACCTGGGGCTACAGAAATGGTGTATTAGGAAGCTTGGATCCAACAGACCGAACCGAGTCAGGGAACTGCAGGTGGAAAGCGGCCAGGACTTATTCCAAGATGCAGAGCGGTGAGGCCTAGGGCTAACCGGATTGGTCCTGACAGTGCAAGGACGACTGGGGACGGTTAGATTGGAATGAGGCAGTGCTGGTAGTTCAACTTTTAGTGCCATGTTGATTCTTCGGCACTCTGCTCAACTTGTGTTCCACTAGATACCAGCCATTACCTCTGACAACGTCTCATAGGCTCGTCTTCTTTCCCCCCTTCTCCAGTCGGTGCTCCATTACTACTATTACTTACACCATTGGGCTGTGGTGAGAAAGCAAAGGTAAAAAACAAGGTTTTTGTCCGTCATCAGATAATGAGGGCGCGAAGATTCCAGGACACAATAATCAATCAAAGTGACAGGTTAAATCGGTTAGAGGGGCCCGTTCTCCACGGTGGTGACTGTGGTGACTCTTAGGCGAATGCCCCCCATTCAATTGTAAGCAACATTTCTCAATTTCAGTCCAAGGCGACCAAGTTCTTGTCAGGTACCTCTCATCGGCTTAGCGCTCATCCAGAAGTTCCGGTGATACTACGTAGTATGCTCCCAGCTACTAGTAGGTATTGCGTCGAGTGACTGCGGGTCATACTAGATACATACAGTGAGTGGTACACTCTCATTCTGAAGAACTGAACGTTTCAAAGGAATTTGATAGGGGAGCATAGAATACGGAAAACACTGGGGCTAGCTAGCCCAATCTCAAGTATATTATCAAAATCATTATTTTATGTCTGCTTTTTTTTACTTACTCTTCTGGGTGTACCTTCAGCCCGGTACACAGTAACTAACATGTAGAAGTTGCCAAAAGAGTGGTATGCAGCAAGTGTGGTTGCTTTGCTTTGCCCAACATTTTCTCCGTCGCCTTACCCGCGCGCGTCCATTTTTCGACAAATACAGGGACAGCATCATTTTTAAGTTTTACGAAAATTACCGCCACCTTTTGTGCTTTTCCTTTTCATCATCATCCTGCTCCTTCATCGTCATCATCAACATGGTTATGATCATATTCACACAATTACCTCCCCAATTCAGGGATAATTCCAGAAAAGAGGTCTTCATCTATCCAAGGTAGGCAATAACTCAGCAGAGGCAGGGGCCCTAAAGCCGACCAGGCCGGAGTAGGGTACCGAGTGCATCCTAGGCCCCAAGTGTACTTTACCAACCGACTCCAACTTTCCATGGCGCCCCACCGTGAGTTGTTGCGGAAGACCGTCACAACGATTATTAGTGGCCCTGTTGGGCTTGACCCACTGCCAATCATGGTCTAGCGGGGCCCACTTCTGGCCTTAGATACATGCACTGCCACATTGCTGTCATTTGGCATTTCCCCCCCGTCGCACCTTGCGATCCGAGGAACTCCCTGGAAACACTGGCATAAGGGGATGTGTGCAGGAAAAGAAGGGGGGAAGGGCGGGCCATGAATTCTAGGTACTCAATTTTTCAATAATTTCATTTTCAAAGGGCTGAAAATTAAGCGAACAGTGCTTGCTCGTGAAATTCAACATTAGAGGGGTGGGTGGGTGACTATCTATAGCTGATAAGTAGATAACGCTCTACGGTGAAGAATAGCAACAAGTAAGAGACACAATGCCAAATACTTTGTAGTAATAGAGAAAAAGAAGAGAAAAAATACTCCATAAACTGGCCTAGGCAAAAGAGAGACATGAAAATTCTGATCATAACTGCGGAGTAAGCCAAAATGTCTCTTCATTGATCTTGTTTCTGCTCTCCTGTGGATCATCAGTTGATTGTCCCTTCCCTCTCTGATCCAACTTTCCCTGCTCGCTCTTTTGGTTTCTATCTGTCTCTCTCTCAGACTTCCAGCCAGCTGGCCAGCCAGCAAAAGTCGGCCCTCGTCTCGTGTCCAGTCCCATACCAAGTAAAGTAAGTAACCCATAACCCGGACTTAACGGATCGGATGTAACAAGCGAACTTCTATCCGTCCTCCGTCAGTTTGAGGTACCAGGAAAAGGGATCAGGAGTAAACTGTAAAGAATGAATGGTAATTATAATAATAACGAATAAAATAGAATTAATAGGAAGGGGGGATACAGATCTGCGTACAAGGCAACTTTTTGCAAACAATAAACACTCTAGTCTACTATCCGACTCTGGTCTGGCTGTACTTTCACGAAAATGAAAGTTATTTAATTCGTATTGTCAACAAGACAAACTAAACAACCCCCATTTTTGCCACAATCAGCCTGAATTCCTCCTGCGTGGACCATATTTCACGAACCTATTGTGTAAAAATGCAATCAATCATTGCGCAACACCACCACCACACACACACACACACACACACAGCATCATCTGCGGTATTAATGACAATCCACCACTCAATCTCTATGGCCAAGAAATGGGGCTGGGAGGGGGGAGACTCAATAAAACTTCTTTTCCCTCTATAGTTCTAGTATTAGTTTTACTGCTAAACTGCTATAGATACAAATTTTTCTGGGACGAATCTTACACGCCCACCGACAAAACCCAACCGTCGCACAGACTGAACACGCACTCATGCATCCACAGCTTAGTTAATTAGTTAGTTAGTAGTTACCCAGGTGGTTGTAGTGGTGGCAATTCGGGGGAACTACACCGTTTGTGTGTGGTGGCACTTCGGTTTTACCTCACAGGAAGTTACTAGTAGTACTCCGTAACTATTCATCTATCTGGTAAGTAGGTCCTTCAAGAAATTCCAATTATCGGACTTTATTGGCCCGATTTGTGCAGGGCATCAACACCATGGGACAACTAGCATGAGCATACATGGCCAATGAGACCCCCGGTCGCTTGTGTCCTATCCGCCTAGCTACCTACACTACTATACTAATTTAACTCCATGGATTCTTAGTGCAGCAGGGGTGGGACATCAGATAACCATGTCCTTGATAAGTTACTATACTACTCCAAAAAAAAAAAAGTAGGTCAAAAATGCGCTGGTTTGGATGGTTCGTCCGGTGCATTGTCACCCCATACTGTAAGAGGCAGGTATAACAGGTTGAAAAGAAAAAGAAGGATAAGGCAACCCACGCAAGCAAGGAAAAGAATGTAAGAAGGAGTAGTAGCAGTAATAATTGTCCGAGGAGAAAGGTCGGGTTAGGCTTAGCATCTCTCGTACAAAAAAGCGCCGTCAGCCTTAAGCCTTAAGGGGCTGCAGGCTAAATCTCGTGCACAGGCCGTGTCTTGAATTAGTGATCGATAGTTGATAGGTATCATGATAGTTTCCGACCCTGCAAAGCAACCATCACCTACCGCACCTATTTCTGGTCATATCAAATGATTTGCTCGTATTTGGCATGCTTCAGTCAATCCATTTAATTGTAAGGCTGCATATGTGGACTAGAAGCCAAGTCATCAGACAGTCCACAACCCACCCTGCAATATGGTTACCCTGCGGGCTTCTGGGTAAGTATGGGTGGTTGGTTACACTGCCATGATAAGATAGCCCTTGTTTTCCTGCAGGTGGGTAGCAAGTTGTTTCTAAATGCGGTTCATGCTTGCTTCTTCTTGTCCAAGTTTTATCGACTTCTTGATTGGTCACGGGAGACTGAATCAAGCATTATCTACCTAGCAATTACCTCTTGCATGCGCAGTGGACCAAGAAACCTGGTTGTTTCTTGGCCCTGTCAGCGATTAACGCTTGCCTGGGTCGTACCTATGCAGTACCATTCTCGGCGACTGAAACTGGTTGGCAGCCAATAAATGCCAGCAATGGAGTGATTATTGCTGGATGGATGGATGGAACACGTACTCGATACGTACTACAGGTAGGACTCTGCTTTAGCCAGGCAAACCACGTCTCACCGAATATGATACAATCAGGCGCTAGAGGATTCACTCGCCGAACTATACCTGCGCATAGACCATATAATTGGATTGCACACTCTTGACCATGATACCACTAGCATTCATCTCAGCCGGACTATAGTGCAATTTCCATTCCAAACCAGCTCTCGAAGCCTTGGCAGCAAACAAGGCCTAAGCGATGAGCTAGATCGACGACCGGAACCGGCGACTTCTAGCTGCTTGGGTAGGCACTAGACTAGTATTACGAGCACTGGCATCTGAGCCTGACTGACCGAGGACTAACTAACTATCTACCGGGGACTGTTTTGGCCTCCTCGGCTCTGAATGTGACGGATCAAACGACTATTGATTTGGTCGAGATCGTCTCGATAGTTGCAGTAGTACGACAAGGCCTTCCCTGGTTTCCTATCAAAAATTGCCGCTTCAATTAATCAGACTGATACGCCAACGGCGTCAGGCCAATATTGCTCCGGACATATCACGCCCTCTGAGCCAGCGCCCCTTGTGCCACCAGGGGCCTAGATGAGGATCACGCTGGTAGCGGGAGGGACCCGGGGATCCAGGAGCTGGATGCGCTGGCTAATGGGGAGCCAATTGCATGTCACACATCTTGTAGACTTGCGGGATGAATGAGGGGTAATGAAGTGATTAGAGAAACCAAGGGGGCTGTGCAGCGTGTAATTCACTCCTCTAAAAAGAATTATTGCCAATGATCGTATAGAGGAAGAGAGTAATACGCTGGGCCGAGTCCGTGCTACATGCCAAAGCCGGCCGAAGGAATGACCGTTAGTTATGCGGGGTCTGTCTTAATGCCTTAGGTGTCAAATACCTGCTGCTGTTATGTTACCCTTACCCTTGCCCTACACCCTAAGTTTCTTCTTTCACGCCGCCATTGCAGGATTGCCTCCAGCCAATCAGATGCCGCTCCAATTTCTTGGCGCCATATCGAATGTTCAGGTCCGATCTTGGCTATCATTCATGGCCACTCTGCCTCTTATCATCGTCATATTCTTTCGCATCGTCGACCCGATCTAGAGCCATCATTATTTATCTAGATCGCTGTTTCGATAGATTGTCAACATGGCGATGAATCAGATCCCTGGACAGAATATCTATGTTGGAGGGTTGGTTACCTTGTCTCTCACTTTCTGTTACCATACTAAGCCTTCCTTTGGCCCGTCATATGATGGGCCCAGGGTCCAAGAGGGGTTATAGTGCTCTGCTCTCAGGAAGCTTGCTAACACCGAGTTGAACGTAGCATACTGGCACTCAAGAACAAGGCAGCCTTGACTCGAGCAAACATTACACATGTTGTTTCCGTGTTACGCCTCCAACCAGCTGATGATATCTTCGAGTCTTTTCAACACCATTGTATAGAGGTCGACGATGTCGACGATGAGAACTTACTAGAACATTTCCCAGCTGCTGTAAAGTTCATCCAGTCCGGTCTTGATGCCGGCGGAGGAGTGCTTGTACATTGGTTAGTTTAGTCCTCCCTCGTTTATCTGCTCTTAGGATATCTCCACATGTTTCCTTGGTAAGACCTGCTCCCAGGTCTTTACCCAGGACTAGTACCCTACCCCTTCCTATTACTTTAGTCCCTGTGCTTTTATGATGCCTGCTGAAGCCGTGCTTTAACATCACGTGATTCATGGTGTTCACTTGACCTTGTGTAACAAGGATGTTCGATTGCGCTTTTAGAATGACAAGCGTGCTGACTGTTAATAGTGCGATGGGAAAATCCCGATCAGCCACTGTTTGTATCGCGTATCTGCTCAACCGTCAGCCTAGCGCACTGACACCAGAGTCCGCTCTTGACATCATCAGACAGAACCGACCGCTATGTGAGCCAAATCCTGGATTCATGGAGCAGCTCTCCGTCTACCATCAGATGGGGTGTCCAGATGATGTTACCAGCCACCCCCTCTACAGCCGGTGGCTTTACCGCCGCGAGGTGGAGGAGAGTGTAGCATGTGGTCGAGCACCCGAAATGAAGTCCGTGCTGTTTGAAGATGAGCAGCCGCGCCAATCACAGGAGCCTGCGGGTCGTATGACAGAGATCAAATGTCGCAAATGCCGGTTAGTCTTAATTACGATCCTTTTAAAGCTTATCTATGAGCTCCTCCTGATCACATCACCAGGCGTAAGTTGGCGACCACGCAATTCATCATCCCCCATACCACTCAAAAGAACGCCGGAGCAAGCACAGCTGATTGTGCTCATGTCTTCTTGCACCCACTGACATGGATGCGCCCGTCGCTCTTTCCTGGCACCGATGGAGAAACCTCCAGCTCGCCTTATGGAGCGCCGCCAGAAGACGCCCCTTTGTCTGGCCGTCTGACCTGCCCCAACTCGTCCTGCGGAGCCAACATTGGCAAATTTGCCTGGCAAGGTATGCAATGTAGCTGCGGCGAGTGGGTTGTCCCTGCGATTGGCCTTGCAAAGGCCAGAGTGGACATTTCCGAGAGGGTCAACATTACCCGCGGACCAGGCAACTTGCCCGCTGCGATGGGCATTCGTCTGCCGCCTGGAATGCGGACTAATCCCACGGATGAGAGCAACGGACGCGGAAACCTTTAGACTTTGGTAGCGCTACCTAACGTTGACTTCGCCAGGGGTAGATCACGGCGCAGCAAGGCTCCGTCAGAAGTCTAAGCATGCTCGTTGATAGGCTCCCTTAGCCACGTCTCTAAATGACGAACCAGCGGGTTGCAGAGCCAAATTACGTCACGTGGCATTAGAAGCGGCGCCATCTGATTTCAAAGTTTAGGAAAACGATAGTTGAACTGAAAACAGACAAAGATGGTCCGTGAAAAGATGGGCCACGCACGCAAGTGTGGCGTTCAGAGCTTCTGCTATGGTATGCGGAGGCTGGCGGAATAGCCCGAATCCGTACACTATTGGGGGCACAAAAGGAAGGACACAACGCAGCTATGCACAATACAGACTCGGGTCTAGACTAGATTTGGGTATGGTCTGCGCTCGACAGGTTTCAGACCCTGATGCCGATCATCCCGCGACAAGTTGGAACAGAGAGCAAGGTCGAGATAGACATACAGTTTACTACTACCGGTCCAGCAAGCAAGAACCCAGCCAATGAGAGCAAATGCACCACACTAGCTTCAGCTATCCCAACTCAAGCCTCGGCGGCTACAAGCCAGATGATCTTATCAAATCAGTTAGCCTAAAAGGACTGATTGGATTCAGCTCGTGTCGGGTGGGAAAGAAGGAAGGGAATGGGAGGGGGGAAATTGTAGAACTTCTAAGCGCTAGGACCTGTCAGGATCCAGGGCATAACCCCACCGACCCCACGAGGCTGTTTTAAGGCAGCCCCACGGGCCCCAGCTAGCAGCACCCAATCAGGCGGTGACGTAAGACCCGGGATCTGCGAAGCCAGAAGGGCAGATCGGGGAGAAAAATCAGAGTTCTCGGGGCCTGGCACAAGTTCCTGGGCCTCCCCGATGACTAATGATTCCCGGCGCGCGCGACAACTGTAACTTGCCAAGCCTGCTGCTGCTTTTCTGCTCATCCGGGCTAGGTTGGGGAGGGGGGGGGGGAAGAGAAGGGTGGGTAGAACTAGCGAAGGTCTAGGCTGCTTCACTAGCGCCGGCACGGGGGCTGTGCAAACTGCTCTTACGCAACTGGGGCGCGCTAGCCATGGATGAGCTGATCCCGGGCTGGTACAATACCGTATTTTGAAGATTACCTTTCTTTCCGGTATTGTTGTGGTGCAATGGGATTCAGTGTATTTTTCATTTCATCTGTATTAATGCCTTGTATATACCATAGGATGGAGTGGTATAATATAATGAAGTGGCAATCCTGCATTCATCATCATCATCATCATAAGTCCTTACTTACCTGCCTAAACAAGTAGTTTAGTAACTACCAACTACTCCCGGATAATCGGTCTCTCTCTCACCCCATACCACGAGATTCTTACTCTCCCATCTACGAAGTTACTATCAAACACCTCTCAAACACATTCCCCCTCAGCAATATAGCACTATACTCTACTCTAACCTCCTACCCTAATAAAAACAACAGTACTTTTATCTACCACCACTACCTAAAGTATTCTAGTCTCCGCCCTACATGACGTCAATCTCATCTCACGATCATCACAAGTAACATAAATACTATTCAGTAGAGACACAGTATAAGATGTAGTCGTTAATCTTGGCGTTATTTTTACATATACACATCATCATCATTATCATCCCACCAACCAAACCAATCCCATAAAACCAGAACAAATAATAATAAAGAGAGGTACAACGATACGGATAAATCTAACCCGCCCTACAGGGCAAAAAACCACTATTCATTCTATCTATATCGCGGGCTGAAAAATGGGGTTTGGGGGGGGGTCGGGGCGGGGGGACAGCTAGTTAACTAGTTGATTAATTAATTAGGACAGGGAAAACCTAACCGAGTCACTCACCTCACCCCCTTTACTATGGGTGTACTATATTCTGTATATAGCTGAGTGCATTAAGAACATGAGCCAATATTGGCACGGAGAGAAAGAGAGCGAGAGAGAGAGAGAGGGGCTAAGAGTTAGTCCTGGATGATTGGGATTGGGTGATACTAATTTGCACTGCCTCGTTTGGGGATCCACTGCTTTGCATGAGGAGTTTCCCTTTTCTTTCTAACTAACTATCTTTTTTCTTTAGGGGAGTATTATTGCTCTGTAGGGGAGAGTGGTCAGGAGGAAAATGAGGGGTGAGTTATTTATCTGCCTAATATGTGTATTACAGAGTTGTTGATGGGTTAGATGGATGGATACATTGTCTAGTTCTCTAGTATATTGTATGTTGTATTCATCTAATACGTATGCATCACATCGATGCTTAATTTCATCGCTTATGGAGCATAGTGCATGTGACGGGTTTCTGGGCATGGTCCGCGCGTTTTCTATTTCTCTGACATTCTTTCTTTGGGGGGCGCTTATTTTTTGGGTTTGTTGTAGGAGGGAGTCGGTACGATGATTCTTCAATACGAGCAGTACAGTTCGCTTTCTGATTAACACACAACACGGTCATCTGGTTATGTCTTCTGAGTACTACAAGCTCCGATCGGGTTGCTGGATCAGGCTGCAAACCCCTGGTTGTAGCCTTGTAGGATTTGACATCGCGTAAGGCTGTCAGACGCCCTGCGTTCTCGGCTCCGTTAGGCAGGCAGTTCGCTTCTAGAAGCTATGGTACTTCCGGGATCCGTTAAGGCTGTGCAAAGTGTCTCTTAAGGCTTCCGTGTCTTGCCGGAAATGTGAGACAGTATAAGCTGCTTCCGGTGAGCCGCGTAATGATGGCTATTCTAGCGAGGGCGGCCATGAGTCTCTGAGTGACGGATATGTCGGTGGAGAGCTGAGCGATCGTCGCTTGAGCTGGTAGTAGTGTAGTACCTAGGCAGAGCACTGAAGCTGGTGTAGCAGATGTAAGAACAGTCTCGGCATTGAAGTATTGACTTGGTCGTGACATGTGGCGTGTCGCCTTGCAAAGCGCGGTGACAGTGTCTCACGCTCGAGCAGATGTACTCGCGTCGCGAGCCCGTATCCGATACACCGACTGTCCAGCAACTGCTGATGTCTGACTCTGGACTCCTCATCAGCCAGACAATCATCAGGCGATCATATCCAACAAGCTCGATACAATCACAGTGAGCACCGAAGGATCCAGCCACAAGCTAGACATACCAGGCGACCCAGAAAGTGAACTGTAGGCGCCCGTCCACGTCGTCAGCAGTCCAGCATCCATCCACAAGAACCTCATCATCCTGCAGCTCCAGACTCAAGCTTACAGCCCCCCAGTCGGGACAGACGGGAACAGAGAAGGATCCTGCAAACGCTGACGATTCCTTCTAGCCATCTCAGCATTGCGCATCCTGTCGATACGCATCTGGTAGAAGTTCCTACATGGATTAGCAATGATCACACATAACCTCATACAAGAGCAGAGAGAAATACTTATGCAACGCAAATACCCTCGGCGAGTCATCCGACGAAGTGGTCGATGATTTCTTGATACTCTCAATCTATATTGTGTTAGCAATTACAGTTAAAGACAAACAAGAACATAGAAGATAGAGATATGAAGAGAAGAACGAACCTTGTCATCCCGTTCCTTTTGCATTTTCTTATCCTCCTCATCCCCCTTCTTCGTAGCAGACTTATCATCTTTATCTTTATCATCTTCCTTCTTGTCGTCCTTCTCTTTCTCAGCATCCTTTTTCTTCTTCCGCTGCTGCTTCTCCTCATACTCCTTCTTCACCCTCTCAATTTCCCTCGCCATAGCCTCTTCTTTGGCTTTGGCGGCTGCCGCTTCTGTATCGACAATAGGAGAACAGAAGTGGCGGTCTTGGAGGTGAGAGGGGCAGACGTAGAAGAAGTCCTGATGCATACTTAGCCGGTGTCCAGACAAGAAAACTCATTGTATCAAGTAGTAAACTATGATCATATATCTCAAAAAGGGAAACATGGAGATTGGAGGGGAGTGAAAGGGGCCCCATACCCGATTATCAGGCGTGATTAATACACTACTCGATGGCTTGTAGCAAATGTAACATGCTTTGGCGGCTGTATCTGCTACTCGGCGCAGATGCCAGATGTTTTGGAGGGACATTGACATGGTGTCTATTCTATGTATAGTTGGGTTTGGGAGTGTTTGTTGAGGAAGTAGTGAGGGATTGTTGACAAGATCGAATATTGTTGTGTTTTGGTTTGGTTTGGTTTGGCGGGGAATTGATCGATGATGTCATGTGACATGGGTATAGGCTGAATACTAATAGATGGACATTGGTTCAATATAGACGATACTGTTGTGTAGCAGGGTTGTAGCTGAAATATATTGTTGTAATATAGTAGTTATATTGACACACAAGTATAGGATGTCTGAATACGTAAAGGATCACATCGAACATTAGTGTTGACCGGAATATGTTGACATGACAACTTATATATCTCTACTATGATACAGAACGAACCAACTGCAAAACAACTGAAAGTCTACACTATCCACCCAAACTCCATAGTAGTAGTAGTAGTAGTAGTAGTAGTAGTAGTAGTAGTATCTACTCCGTAACACTATCCTTCAATCCTCTCAACGCACTCGGCTCCTTCGACCCATGCAACATAGCCGCCGCATTCTCCGACCGTCTCCTAGCATCTGTCCAGATCATAAACTCATTATAACTCTTGGGCATGACCTGCACATCCTTCTCCACGAGGAAGGTATAATTAAACATGCCCGTGGGCTTCTTAGTTCCATGCTCCACATCTCTCACCTTCGTGTCCACCCGCACCCGCACCTTCGTGTACTTGCTCTCCACGCCCTCGCGTTCCAGCGGCTCCGTGTACGCCACCGTGGCGCGCAGATACAGCACGCTGCCCACAGGCACAGAGTTCTCGAACGTGCTAGGGTCCAGGGAGATGAAGTTGGGGCGAGAATGCGAGAAGGACGCGGCGCAGCAGAAGGCAAGCTCAAAGGTCTGTTTGAGAAGGAAGCCACCGAAGATCATGAAGTTGTGGCGGTTGCGGTCTTGGGGTTGCATGATCATGGCGGATTTGAGCACGGTGTCGCTCATGAAGACGTTGTTGGAGGGCCGTTGGGCGGGGTTTTCGGGGTCTGTTGTTCGGTTATTGATGAGTTATATCTTGGATTGGTGGGAAGGACACTTACTGAGGTAGGACATCTCCTTTGTCCACATGGAGTGAATGAGGTTACTTTCTTCCGCATCGGGGGCTGTCTCGAGAAGACTCTTGGATCGTAGTGCTTTCTTAGCTTGGTAGTTCTCTTCGCCTTGCTTGAAGAGGAGACGCTCTTCGGCTGTTTCGACCACTAGGGGGGCGATGTTGACGGGCCTGGGGGGAGAACATCAGCATGTAGATGTAGAAGGTAGGGTGGCATAGGTTTACTTCTTCGTCGCAGGATCCAACGACACCATCGTAAACGCACAGGTGATGAGCACATCTTCCGGCTCAACCTCCTTTCCCGGAGCAGGAGCCTTGGCCACCTGAATGGAGATCTCCATACTAGAGCGACCCGTCGCATATGTGACCTGACCGCTGAGTTCGAGGTCACAGATCTCCATCAGCGGATGCTCAATGGTAATGCGATCCACGGCCGCCGTGACCGTAGTGACCGAGTCACCAGCATGTCTGTAGGCAATGACACCCGCCAGCGCATCGAGGTCCATAAGCAGGGACCCCAATCTGCAGCCATCAGTAAATCATCGCCGCCAAAAACAGATATCAGAGGCACTCACCTGATATGTCCCGAAGCATTAAGATACGTATCAAGCAGCCACTTATCCTGAGCCAGAGGCAGAACCTAGACTCAAACACATCAATCAGCTAAATCCACACCCCTCAAAGGCCAGCAAGTGCACCTACGGCGCTATAATAACTATCCGACATCTTCTTCGGCGTCAGATCAGGTTTCGCCGAGGGCGCAGCAGCAGCCCCCTGACTAGACTTTGCAGTCTCGCGGCTTTTCGTGAGTGCTTCAATCCAAGGAGTCTTGACTCTCATAGGCATCCAGGTAGGTCGGAATGCGGCATTGTGTTGACTGGGGTGAAAGTCGCGGGCTGAGAGCAGAGATCGGTGTGCAGGTGAGCGGACACTGCTACTTAAGCTGGTCGGGGTGTTGGTAAGACATTTGGAGCGCGACGCGGCGGAGCGTCTTGTACTTAAGCCGAACATGGTGAATCCAGTTCTCTTCTGTCTATCCGAATGAATAGATTTCAGGATATAGTGTACAGTTGCAAAAGTGAAAGAAGAGACAAGTATGGATCAAAGATGATGTGTCGAACACGAAGATGAACTTTCGGCTTCGGTAGTTGAAGCGGATCTCCCGACGGCTGTTCCGGCTCCGGCTTCAATGGCCGGAGCAAGTCGGTAACGCGAGAAAGTATATTTCCCTGAACTGACATGTCGGGTTCGGTATGGAATAAGTAAGCCATTGAGTTATATTTACATGTTAAACATATGAACTGGAGGTAGGGTGATTCTTCATCCCCGTGAAAAGATATAAGGGTGAAATGAAGTAGAAAATGAATCGTGATGATCCCGACTACTGTGCAATGACATCATCGCCGCTGCTCTCCTCCGATATCGACCATCTCATGCACTAAAAGGGGCCATTAACAGGAGCAACTATGCACCCCCGTGAAGAGGGAGCTACTCTGTACCTGAGCTCCGGTGTGACCAAGAGAGGGACCGCGAGTCAGGCAGAAGTTGATCTTCAGGCCAGTTTGCTGGGTGGCCTCAGGAACCAACTTGGTTTCTCTCGCCCGAGAGCTGCGTCAAGGTGAAGTCATTCCAAGTATAAATTGGTTCTTTTTACTTTGTATGTATGTTGTGGTTTTCTTTTTTCGTAGTATCTCATTGTAAAATATCTTTTGCATATTTTTGCAATTCGTCTTATATCAGAATAGAATCTCCATATAGATAACATCTGTCTATACTTGATTTGTCTGTATACAACTGCAAGAAACATTGTTTCTGTACTGCAACCATGAGTGACCCAACCAACCCCAACATTGAGAAGCGAACAACCCCCCAATGGGCTCTGTATCAGCGTGAGAATTTCTGGAAAGTAAACGATGGCCAAACAGTACCATTCAACACAGGTACACAACACTTCCACATCCCTACTCCATCCCACCTTGCTTGCTCGCTGACAAGACTATCTGTGCAACAGACCCCAGAAAGCTCGAAGAGGAGGCGCACAAGAAGCTAAGCCAAGGGGGCTGGTATGCACCTAACCCCCCTCCAATAGACAAAAACCCGACCCATTAACCCATCCAGGTTCTATGCCTCCTCCAACGCAGGCATGTCCAACACCCACCTCGCCAACCGGCAAGCCTTCTTCCGTCATCGGATCATCCCCAACCAACTAGTGGACACCAACCAGCGAGACACCACCACCGAGATCTTCGGCCACAAAGTATCCGCCCCAATCGGCTTCGCACCCATCGGGATCAACAAGATCTACCACCCATCCGCCGAGCTCGCAGTAGCCAAAGTGGCCGGCGAACTCAACCTCCCCTACTGTCTTTCCACAGCAGGGAGCACTCCCATCGAGAAAGTCGGCGAAGCCAACGGCCAAGGCAGCCCCCGTTTCTTCCAGCTATACATGCCACATGATGACGAGCTGACCTTGTCCCTGCTCAACCGGGCCTGGAAGTCCGGATTCGATGCGCTGATTCTCACAACTGATACCTGGCAATTGGGCTGGCGGCATGACGACGTCGCCAACTCCAATTATGCCTTTTACCGCGGCATCGGGGCGGACCTTGGCTTGACGGATCCGGTGTTCCAGAAACGGTGTCGCGAGGCGGGCATTGACCCGGAAAAGGATGTGGTGGCTGCGTCGGCCAAGTGGATTGATTCCGTTTGGCATGGGCGTGCTTGGTCGTGGGAGAAGATCCCCTGGTTGATCGAACAGTGGAAGAAGATTTCTGGGGGTCGGCCGTTCGCTATCAAGGGGATCCAGTCTGTAGCGGATGCGAAGAAGTGCGTTGAGTATGGGGTTGATGGTATTGTGGTGAGCAATCATGCAGGTAGACAGGTGGACGGTGCCATTGCCAGTCTTGATGCGTTGGAGAATATCGCCAATGCGGTCGGTGATCAGATTTACATCATGTTTGATTCTGGTGTTCGTGGAGGCAGTGATGTCGCTAAGGCGCTGGCTCTGGGAGCTCGCTTTGTTTTCGTCGGCCGGCTCTGGATCTGGGGCCTCAGTATTATGGGTGAGGAGGGTGTTCGTCATGTGATGAAGTCGCTGTTGGCTGATTTCGATATCTTGATGGCTGTTGGAGGATACAACAGCGTTAAGGACTTTGATAAGTCCATACTAGGTAAGGTGATCAGGATGATTTCTTGGGATGAAAGCTAATTGTCATGTCAGAATCGTACCCGAAGTCATACACACTCATCCCGGACAAGGTTCTTTAAAATTCCCGATAGTGGATGGCGGATGCAATGTTTTATACCATTTCGATTAGATAGGGGTTATCGCGAGCAAGCACTGGTGAAGTAAGAATGAAAGTTGATTGATTAGAGAAGGACTTCGAATGTAAGATAATATGATCCGCACGCCGTCCAGGCTCTAAGAAAATATGCAGATAGAAATCAGCAGCAGTTGTAAATGATGCACACGTTGCCTGAGCTTCAGACGCCGAGTGGACGCGAAAGCCTTTCCCCAAAGCTGATTACAGCCAAAGCATGAGAGAAGCAATCGCCAAAGCAGAGAAGAAATACTGAGGAGCGGGCATGGCCATTCCACTTCCCGATTCAGCATCAGAAGAACTACTGGAGCTAGCAGAGCTCGTTGTAGTCGTTGAGCTGCCCGTTGTAGTGGATCCCGAGGTACTGCTTGTTCCAGAGCTCGTAGAGTTCGACGTAGAGCTGCTGTTCGAGGATCTCTCTGCAAATCCGACCCGTAACTCATCGTAGTCAAACACGGCATACACATTCTTGAGGAAGGTGTCGCCCAGGAGCCAAATGTCATCACCGAATAGGTCATAGCTGATAATGTTCGAAACGCATCCAGAACCTGAAGTTGCTCCCACGTAGTCCTTTGGCGAGATGGTGTAATTCACACCGGAGAATTGCACTTGTAGCTTAGCAGTCGTGTTGCACGGAATAATGTGGTAGCTCCCAGAAGAAGTGGCGTCGGGAATCAGACTGTGCAGCGTCTTCGAGTCGCTCGAAGGAAGCATAGCGTAAGACGTGCCGGTATCGATGATGGCAGACTTGTTGGAGAAATCGCATGAAGTGCCGCTAACATATACATCGTCCACAGGAATTCGCCAATAGCTGTCCGATCCGACGGTGTCGGTGTAGGTGATATCGCCAGTGTACTTGTCCTTGTCAGTAGTGCCAAAGCTGACGGTACCGTCCTTGGCCGGGCTACGCGAAAGGGCAAATCCGACAATGTTCGACTTGAAGACGTTAGTTTCTGCAACAGCATCCATGAAGGTTGGGTTGTTGTAGGAACTATCATTAGTCCGACCGAGACCGAGAATGCCGTCCATAGGGTACGACTCGAAGTTATCCGATGCGTTGGAAGCAAGCCCGAAAGTCATTTGTACAGTTACATTCGCAATCGTGAGCTTGTCTTTGCCGAGCAAGCCGCTGACAGACCCGGTTCCGTAGCCCACACTCCACTCTTCAGATGTCATTTCAAGGGTCGAGGAATCGTCCGATCCGAAGGTGTTATGCATCGTGCAGGGTGTGGACGTGCAGTTGGTACCGAAAACCCAAGTATCAGAGCCTCCTGTGTCGAGCAACATGTACATAGATTTCTCATCGGTTCCAATATTGACAACAGAGATGTATGAGATGTCGCTACCATCTTGATCGAGAGCGGCGGTGTTGGACCAGGAGGGAGTTTCGGCTACCACAATCTTGAAATCATTGTCACGGCGAACGGGAACCCTTTTGATGTTCAGCGACAGGGACTCATCGCTGGAGGAAGAAGTGGAGCCGTCTGTCAGAGCATCGCTCGGTTTTGGCACGGGCAGAAAACGGCGAGATAATGAATCACGAGTTGAAATGTCATCCGACGTATCAAGTTCGATGGTGTATGGAATGAAAGCCGTGGCACTGGCGCAAAGATATGCTGCTGTAACGAGACGCTGTGGGAGATGCATACTTTAGAACAATCAAGAAACAGATGCAAGCGAGGAATGTATCGCAATTGTCTGACGCAGACGATGAGGTGCCGGATGCTCCTATTTCAGCCAAATCAGGTGATACAAATGTATGATGATAGAGTAGAATTTGGTTTTAGACAGATTGAGAGTAAAATTTCATAGATGGAGTCAATGGCAGAATGACACAATCAAAGACAATGCTCTAGAAATATCAACGATAGATTGCTAGTGAAAAAGACACAAGTCAAGATTGAAGAAATGATCGAAAGATAAGGTGCTAAAAAACGAATGCTTAACAAAGAGAGTGAATAGGAAGAAACGAGGCGAGTAAAAAAAAGAAGTAATCAGAAAAGGTTATTTGTAAATGTCGAGACAAAGAAGAAAATCAAGAGAATGAACACGGAAATGAAGGAAGAAGGAAAAAAGAAATAGCACGTAAGTGCTGTTCATGCAGTTAAGAATCAAGATGCAGCCTCCAGGAGAATTCACACTCAGGCACAGAATGATTATGCTTACATCGTGGGGAGACCCAAAGCCAAACGGCCCACTCGGCAGGTTTTCGCGGCGCAACGGACGCCTGCGACTGGCTGCTGCCAATGATCCAGGCCTCGATCTACAGGCCCTTTTTTGGCGGCGGTGGAGCCCAGGCAAGACCGATCATGTTTTTCCCCTGAGCACAAGTTGTGAGAAACGTACAGGCAGAAATGAGTCCGTGAAACATCATTTTTCCATTCTTAGTATCATACCCTCCTACTATCGGCTTTTAGCAGGGATAGATTAGATATCCGGTACCCTTGGCGGAGAATACCGTACATATATAGCACAGACTACCTACCTACCTAAAAGAGTTCAAAGACATTCCCTAAAGGATAGTAATTTCGCCAGCTAATCTAAAAAAAAAAAAGCTCTCCTTAATATCCAAATTGACAACGAAGAAGGGTCCGTTCATTTCGCATCTTACCTAAGAGGGGTTGGCCACCTAGTTATGTGCGGTGTCCAGAACATGCACCAACCATTGCGATGACGACTCCTGCGCCACTGAGGGGGCATCGAACTCGACGGACTCTCATCATCAGCCCCCTCCAACTGTAGCTTGGCATTTTAGTGGATCCGTAGGGCGTCGCATTGCAGCTGCAATAAGCCAACGACCGTCGAGATTGACCCCGTAGTCAGTTGGCTGGGAGCGAACAACGAATATTGGTAAATCGGTAGCAGGTCTTCTAAACTATTCCAGGCACCTAAATTGCGAGATGACGAGGACCGGTAAAGCTTGGTATATGTCCAGACATCCATCGCTTCTCCCAGTAGGACCTTTTGAAGGGGAAATATCACGGAGGTGTTCGTGGGCTGATACATCTGAGACACTACCGTCATCGAACGACTAATATAAAGAATGCTGGTGCATAATGCCGGAGTTCTGCAATGCCGGGGCTCCGTGCTCGCTGTTCGTTTAAGTTGACAGCCACACCACCCATGGATTCCATCACCGCGAAGGTCGGTAGACGATCGACCCCACAAATGCGATCCAAGGAATGAGAGACGATAGCATATTCATTATCGGCCAACGTTCTCAGTAGCAAGTACAAAGAATGGCAAGAAGAAGAAAAGTAAAAGGCGGGGGTGGGTGTTCGAGGAAAAGCAAAGAGGTTCCCACTTTCCAGCGAGACTAAACATGAAACAACTCAGCATAGCCGAGGCAGCCACTGTGGCCGGGCTAGACCAGTCTCAGCTCTGTCAATTACAACAGTGAAATGAAAGCATCCATAAGAGGCTTAGCAGTCAATATTTGTGCTGAAGAACTAATCCCGAAATTAACATAATGAAGATTAATGTCCCTTGCATTATGCACTCTAAAAGGTACAAGTCTCGAAACAACAGCAGCAGCGGGTTTGTCCGAATCTAAAACCGTTTCCGGACATCTCCCCTGACAAACCCGCCGCACCCGAAAGTCAGGAACAATAACCACCCAGACATGCATACGAGGAGAGAGGATCAAAAAGTACAGTGAGAGCCTCACAACTTCAATATGCGGTATTTATTACATTTTATCATGATGTAAGACCTCAATGGCCTAACAAAATGCCTTGAGTAAATTCACATGAGCCACTCCCAACGGCTTGAGGTCGGAACATATCGGGGGACAATCCATCAGCCCACGACGGTTTTACTGATTGACTTTACCCATTTCCGGGTCCCCGGGAACGGCTTTTACCTAGGCTAGATCGGAGTGATGATAATTTTCCCCTGCTCCGATCTGATAAGCCTTATTTCCCCGGCGTGCACAAGGTGCGCCCTAGCATGCATGGTCCGAATCGTACCTAGGTTAAGCCGCTCAACCGGATGAGCTGACTGATCGTGCTTTACCGGATGGTCCACTTCTTCATTAATCCGGGGCATGTGTCGTGTGCTATTACCGGTCTATACCAGGTGGGTTACATGAGGACTTGCTCTTACGGACAGACTGTAGTGTGTATTCATGGAAGAACCAGAATGGATTTGATAGGATCCTTAGACAGAGAACCATAACTATGTTTCAATCCCGAAAGACATTGGCAAAAGGACAGCAATAAGGGCCCTTGAAAGAGTAACCATCACACATCGCTAGAAACGAGACAGAAGATATAATCAAACATGAAAGCAGCATCAATGTTTCTGAGCTTGCTGCTGTTTGGAACCTAAAAGATCTTCCAAGAAACCACTCCACAGTTCCCGGACGACACCTGGTTCGGAGGTACCGTTCTGTTGCTTCTTCAGCTCCTCGCCGAATCTGGACTTCCCAACCGTCTCGGTTAGGGAGAAGGGATCAATGTCCACGGAGTGGTTGTCAACAACCTCGGTCATGGGACTTGCGGAGATGTCACCAGCACCCCCGGACACGGTATAAACCTGGGGCCTCATGGGGGCCTCTTGCGACTGGGTCGGGTCATAGTGGGTATAGATGTCGGAAAGGATCGGGATTTGCGGATCGGCACGAGCAGCAGGTGCATCGATCTCTGCCATAGAAGGCATGTAAGCGAAGTCAACGGTAGATGAGTCACCGACGGCCTTGCTAGAACGGGAAGTGTTGAATTGGCGGCCATGGTTCTTTCTGTGTTGAGCAAGAATGTTAGTTCCGAACTGGCTTTACCCGAGGTAACGGGCTGTCATGATGATCAGATCTACATACTCAGCGCTAGAGCTGCCGTTGATCCTCTTCATAGCGATGCTGAAGGCACGGGATTGAAGGAAATCATGGTTGGAGAGACGTTCGACAAGCTAAGCGACGCAGATAATGGTTAGCCATAACTGTGGTTTGACCAGGAGTGTAGATGTCATAGATAGCATACCTCAGACTGGGAGCCACTAGATCTCAAGGACCGCTTCACACATTCAGTCTTCAGATCAGCCAAAGTGCGACTGGCATACAGGGAAGCCCTGTCCGAGACATTGGCGGGTTGTGCAGACTGGGCGCCGGTGATGTGCAAGCCCCGACGGATGGATGGGGTGGTAGAGTGCTGCTGAGAGAGCACGCGGAGAGCGCGCAAAGAACTGGAACGAGGAGCTGCCATTGGAAATGTGATGGGAGGTAGAATGAGGAAAAGTTGAGCTCTTTGATATGTGCGGGTTTGGTTGAGGGGAACAAATATAATGGTCTGGGCAAATAGTTGAGCTCAAGAATGTAGAGCTAAGTATTTGATAGGGAGGAGTCAACAATTCAAGCAAGTACTGTAGATGGAAGTGACCGGCTATGTACAGCGGAGGGGGAGTCGAAGGGAGTTTAGGCACCAGAGATAAAGTATTGGAATGTGAGAGAGAAGGAGAAGGAAGAAAGAAAGAAGCAAGACGGGGGAAGCAGGCCGTACTTGAAGGACAGAAGCACAGGCGGACAGGCGTTGCTTTGCAGGAACCAGTTGGGGGAGTGATGAGCAAGCGACCTTGCCTTATCCACACGCTCCCTGCTGGGGTGGACACTCACTGGGGCCGGCGGTCTGGCCAAGTCTGCCGGCTGTTAATAGTAGAATGGAACCACTTGGTCCCGACCGAATAGATCGATCGATATGATCCTCCAACACCCCCAAACAGGTAATTCTGCCCTCCGGACACTTCCTCTGATCGGCTTTTGTCTGGAAAATGATCGCCTGATTATTTGTTTTCCATGAGTTGGCCATCCCCCCCTATTATCCGGTTTCATTACGAATCTGAGTCGAACAGAAAATCATCTCGTCCAAGGTAAAATAAATGGAAATGATAGTCATTTTGCTCGTGAGGGGTAGAAAGATGTGTCAACCACGGTAACAGGTACGAATGACCCGTCCCCCCAGCTCTCCCAGATCATGATATCCACCATTTGATTCAGGCTGTCTGCAGCCCATACAGAGAGGTTACTTTCACCATCTGGTGCCAATACGGATGGGCTGGGACTCCCCAATCGCAGCCTGCATAATCACCGGCGCCATCATGCAGACTGGTGGTCGGAGCAGCCAATGAACTGAACATTACGGACATTTCTATTACTACTCGGTACACCGGAGTCGCTGGTCAGTCGCTGATCGAGGGGCATTGGAAACACGCATTGGCCTGGCACTGTCTGGGATATGCCGTTCCTCGAATAGCAGATAGATTAGCTTCCCCTCATCGCAGTCGCATTATCCTTCCCCTCCTCTGCAGCAGCGGTACATCATCCATGAAGGTGCGCCGTGAATATATCATCGAGCATTATTATCTAGCGCGATGCGCGAGAGGGGCAGGAGATGATCCCTTCTTTTCTTGAAGGGCTCTACATATCTGTCGTGGTATTTCTTCTTCCATGCCTGCTAGACTGATAGTAGTCTCCCGCTCATCACTGGCAATCGGAGTTGGTGAAACTCTGCGACTGTTCCGTATTACATCAACCACTTTTGAGTTTATTCCACCATCCGGACAGAGTTTCCCACTTTAAAACCTGAAGATAGTCTTCATTTTTCCCTCATCAACCAGACACTCGTGATCTAATCCTGTGCAAGAGAGTGTTATGACAGGAACAACAACTCAAAACGTAAGCTGTTGCTCTGTACGTGGTTTCCTATAGCAGTAGTCCATCCACCTGCGGCGACACCTTCTATCTCCGTCCGTCACAACCTGCTGGAGCTCGGCGGCCGTGACGCAATGAAGAAACAACCAACGACATTCGAGAAGCTTACTAGCGCCAACGGGATTAAACCAGCCAATACCGTACTTTACTATGCCTTTTACCGAGAGGGATGCGTGTACAGACCCAACAACCGACCCTCATTCAACCTGCCAGGTAGGCCGATCTTGAATCGGGTGATTCTAAGTGGAAACTATGATTGGCAGGATGGATGGGATGATGGATGCTTACTTCCCAGAGGTGTACTGTGTAGCATGATGCGACGCCTCAAGGCTGGAGATGACTGGCTCGGGGAGTGCCTACTCCCCTCAACAGTTGAGGAGCGGTGAAGTGGAGACGGACGGGATGGGGCACGTGAGGTCGATCTGGCTTGCCCGGCAGCTTCCCCGTGGATCCTTCCCCGACTAAAATTAAGGTACTCTGATTTACGCCGTAGTCCCCATACCCTACGGAGTCCCCTTTCACCTCCTCCAGCCCTTCCGCAATGAGATACTCTGATATACGCCGTAGTCTACATCCTCTACGGGGTTACTCTTCCCCCATCTCATTTCAGCCCCTGATCCTGCTCGAACTCAACAAACGCAGACTCAGCCACCATGACTTGTGTTGGTGCTTGCAACGGCAAAAGTAAAATTCTGGGAGTCGTTTCGGTGACTCCCGTATCCTCCGCAGGATTCCGGCGATTCCCTCCATCTTCCATTCTGTTTCTTGCCCGTCTGAATGTCGTACATCATGCATCAACTGATGAGGTCCTTCTATGGCCTTTCCTTTTTTGGATTCCGGAGAAGCACATTTCAAACTTGACTAGATACACGTTAATAAGTGCTTATCAGCTTCTACCCGTTTGCTGGTTGCATCAGACCCAGCTAAGCCATGTAGTCATCGGAGTTAGAACGTGCAGGTACGATAATCAACTGAAAAATATGACCTCTCCACTACGACTTGGCTGTCGCGGCTTGGAGCTTTGATCTAAGTATGGCAGGGATTCCAAGAAATCAAGGCTTCAGCCAGCCCCGCATTAGTCTGTTTTAATATGCATTTGCATTGATAACCCCTCCAAGCATGTGAATCGTTTCCATCGTCTCTTACAGGGTCCCCAACGCGGTATCTACCTTGCGGATCCTACGACCCTCCCTGCCCAGGCATACACATTTTTAGTTACTTACCTACCTTATTCGTCCAACGGTATATACATCCCTTGCATTCATAGCATAGCTTGGACCCGTTAGGTAAATGGCTCTTCTTGATAGCTGAAAAAGCACGCCATCTTCTGGATCCACGCAAGTGTCGTCCGGCCACTTCCACGTATCCGAAGTTCATATCTCTTAAGTAGCGCTGACTATCTATGAACTCACGGTTGGATATACCGATCGATGTGACATTCTGGTTGCTATCTAGCATGCCCCTCCTTATCCAGGGACTGACACGACGAGTGCTATCAATGAAGCATGAACCATGCGACTAGTCGACTGTCTATGACTAGCTTACCTTGCGCATGCCACTGAAAGCCTGTTCCGACGAGTAGTGACCGTTTTACGATCTATTCTTATGTATTTCGGAGAATATTGATTCTACGTGTATACTCGGACTACGAGATACCTCGACATACCATCACCTTGAAAGAAACACAGGCGTCAGTTGGTATAGTACTATATAGCGGATAGCACCGTTCATATTGTCAATTTACCCACATACCTTCTATCTTTAACTCTGGAACGCACCTCCAGGGCATTCAAGCCCAAAACACGGCAAATACATGCCTAACCTACACAGCTGTATACCGCAAGGCTACACAGTCGTAAAGTTCATCAACCACATGGCCCAAATAAACTTCACAGAACAAAAGCATCATGCAACTTCCTACCGAAATGTAAGCCACGAGTCACAAACATAACCTTCATCGCACGACGCACCAACAAGCACACACGACGGGTCCAGCATCCAAACTAACCTACTAAAAGCTTGGGTTACTTCCTTATCTCCTATCTGCCTATCCACTACCCACCGGGGAAACCAGACCCTTCTCCGACGGTGGGGCCGGCCATCCATAACTAGTTACATAACTATTCTGAATAATACACCCTGACATAATCAATTCAACTCACAGCCACAGCCACACAAATTCGATTGATCGATGACTGTGGCTGTTTCCCAAGCCATAATCATCCCCAGAATTTCAGGCACCGCAACCGCATTCCTGTGAGTCAGTCAGGCATTGGTACTTTTACCTATCTAGCTTACTATTATTCTTTTTTATCCATTTTGTCCCACTTTTTGCTCTTTCTTGCCCCTCCCCCTCATTCGCCCTTGTGAGGCTGGGTGTGTTTCCATCATCTAGGAGGGACATTTTTTTTTTAATTCTCTCCCAACTAAAACGCATACTGATGCAACGGGCTACTACTGGTGTAGGGTATCTTGTGAAACAATTTGGTACTACTGCTACTACTATCAATAGTAAAAACCTAAGGGGTTGTTGTTGTCGTCGCTCTAGATCACTACTACTAGGTATGTTGCGGAGATCCCAGGCTATATAGGTTCTGTGGGGGCGGGGTGTTTCCTCTCCTGCTTTTTATTCTCGCGACTTGTGGAGGGTACTAGTGGGACAAGAATGGCTGTGACTGACTCATTTGCTTTCTTTTTGAAGATTTAGTGTCTTTGGATTCTGGTATTAGTACTGGTACTATTACTAGATTTGCTGGGGTGGCATTGCATCGTCAGCGTGCTTCTTATTCTTCTTGTTCTATATTAGGCAAAAGAAGCTTTTCTACTACTACTTCACTTCATTATAGTCAGGGATACCTGGCTAAGAGTGCGGTCAAGATGGGTGATTCTGAGGCTGTTCCTACTGCTACTGCTACTACTAGTAAACCTATCAGATATGTTGATGTAGGTAGACATTCACTGCACTGCCCCTTGAAACCCTCGCCGTTCGTTGCCATAGTAGCTAATGCAGAGACTCTAGATTGGAATCAACCTGAGTGATCCCGTATTCTCGGGTAGTTACCATGGCAAACAGGTTCACGACAGTGACTTGGACGACATTGTACAACGTGCAAAGGACATCGGGTGCCAGAAGTTCATGGTGACTGGCTCCGATCTGGAGGAGTCTCGGCGCGCACTCCAACTTGCACATGACTACCGTACGTTTGTTATCCCCCGCTCAATTAGCAGTGATTCCGTCTGACTTTACCTCCCTTGTAGCTGGATTTTGCTATGCAACAGTTGGTGTCCACCCTTGTCAGGCGAAGATGTTCGACGAGTATCCTGGTGGACCTTCCAAAATGCTCGAAGAGCTCCGGACGCTCGCATTGCAGTCGAAGGAGAATGGACAGGCTGTCGCCTTCGGTGAAATTGGCCTGGATTATGATCGCTTGTTTTTGAGTGCGAAAGAACCTCAGCTGAAGTACTTTGAAGCCCAGTTGGATCTGGCTGTGGAGATTCAACTCCCTCTTTTCCTTCATTCTCGCGCTGCTAGTGAGGATTTTGAGAAATTGTTGGGGCCGCGACTTGCCAAGCTCCCGAAGAGAGGACTTGTGCATAGTTTTACAGGGACTCTGGAAGAGATGGAGCGGATGGTTGCTCTTGGGCTTGACATCGGCGTGAACGGTTGCAGTCTGAAGACAGAGGAGAATCTCGAGGTGGTGAAGGCTATCCCGCTAGAGAGACTCCAGATTGAAACAGATGGCCCTTGGGTATGCCTCACCTTCCTGTCATTTCATTCGTATCTTTACTGACTTTGACCTATAGTGCGAAATTCGTCCTTCCCATGCCTCGTCTAAATACCTCAAGGGTGCGCCGGAGTTGCCAAAGGCTGTCAAGAAGGAGAAGTGGCAGAAGGGTCTCATGGTCAAGGGTCGCAATGAGCCTGCCGCGATAGCCCATGTCGCCTACGTCATCGCCCAGATCAAGGGGATAACGGTGGAAGAAGTCTGCGAAGCGTGAGTTTCTCCTCATTCCACGGCAATAGCCTGAATATGTCGCTAAATTATCTCATTCTAGTGCTTGGAATAACTCGATCAAAATGTTTGGGCTTGGGGAAGATGCATGATTATAATGCTGCATCTAGAATATATTATTAGGCCCTTCGTTTACAAAGCTTTCACTAACCTCGCATAGCCCCTCCATGAATTCCGGCTACCCGCTGAAGAAAAATTCACTTGTCTTTTGATTATTATAGATAGATAATGATGATGGAAAAAATAACCCTTTGAAGATGTTATGTTGGTGCTTTTTTGAAGTCGCGCCCGACCACCGATCCGTTTCTAGACGCTGAGTCAGTCGGCCCCAACCATGGTTCCTCACAACGGCTAGACTCTGCTCCTTGTCAACTGCTGCTGCTGCTGAAACGCAAATTCTATACTGCATTCTCCCACTCCCCTCTGTTTATTCTGTCATGAAGAACGAGAAGCAAAACTGTCGTCAGCCTTTCTAGTAGGTGCTTCCAAGAAGTAACCAACGTGAGTAGCTATCTGGCTTTACTCTGCCACGAGACGCTCGCAGGGGTTCCTTCTTGCTTCACTTGAGAGCTGCACCGAGAGCTGCGCCGCACGTGTCTGTTCCTGCTTAAGCATTGTGCTCGCGTGAGGTCTGACGGCAGAAGCTAGCTCGCTTTCTATTGACCTTCTTTTACATCAGCTCACCGCCCATACTTGTCCCAGCTCCAAAACTACTCAGACCTCATCTCTTATTCCGCCCTAGGTTGTGCGTTGGCTATCGAAGATCCCCTTCTATTTCATCATCGCAAAAAGACGGATCTTCTATCATCGTCATTATGTCTCCTAGTCGGATCTTTTCCATTTGAGGCTTGCGAGTCAGCCTTACTCGTGTCTCACAAGCTTTCCTTTTGCGCATAATCCCTTTCTTCCCAAGGCAGTTTCCGGTTATTGAGCTTGAGGCTGGTTCTTCTTGCTCCTGGTGGTCTTCATAGGTGTCCTCCCCCCCTACTCCCCCCTTTCCTCTTAAATTCGAAGTTGTGAGACCTCTTGAGTCTTGCTACTTCTCTACGGAGGTGTTGAATCATACAGCCGCTGGGTGTCCGGATCATCAGGATACCAGTATGGCCTGTCCGTTGACCGAGAAGAATTCGAACAGCTCTCTTAAGAGTACCAATGGTGAGTGATTAGTTTGCTGACAGTGAACATATTGGGCTTTCCCGATCTCTCTATTTTCGTCTATTGCTTACAATAGCTAATCAACGTTCCAGATATAGCTCGCCATAAAGCCTCCTCTGTGGAGTCTGAGTCTGTACAGTCAGAGCTACCAGTCAATTTTGGAGAGGTCGTGAAAGGGATATATCGCTCTTCCTTTCCCTACCCCTGGAATCTTGCAGCACTCAAGAAGCTGGGACTGAAGACCATAATGTACGTATTTCTGCGAGCTTGCGCATTCGTGACAGTTAACTAACAAGACCTTAGAACACTGGTTGATGAACCATACCCCCAAAGCCATGTGATGTTCGTCAAGGAGAACGGCATTGCACATCATCGCATTTTGGTTCAGGCAAACAAAGACCCTAATGTTAAAATACCTGACTCTGTCATGTGTCGAATCCTTGAGCTTCTGCTCGATAAGAGCAACCATCCTGTTCTCGTCCATTGCAACAAGGGAAAGGTAAGCACTTGTCTTCTTTTTGGTTTTGATGCGTGAATTAATACTTTTTATAGCATCGTACCGGATGCGTGGTTGCCTGTTTTCGCAAACTTCAAGGCTGGGATTCATGCGACGTCATTGAAGAATACCTTCGATATGCCTTTCCAAAACCGAGATTACTCGATGAAAACTACATCGACCGATTTGACCCATCCCAACTTCATCAACTTGCTCAGTCTTCCGGTGTCAAGACGTGGCAATCATCTGGGCTCTTCAAGATGCCACCGGAAGAACAGGACAGAGACAAGGATTCCCCAAATTGCCACGTCCCTCCATCCCTTTAAAGAGGCCTATGCGGTTCTATGACTCCCATCATAGAGCTGACCAGACCTCCACCCTCCGACTCACCATTGATCAAACGACCTCCGTCCTGACGATCCGATACTCCTAGTGGCAAATTTCTCAGCCATCTGTCCCTTATAAAGGGACAGTAGGAATGATCGGTTTAGGACCCCATACTACCTCGTTCCTATTAGAACTACTCCCTAACTATTTCTTCTCTGAACTAAAAAGCATAAAATACTTGTCGACGACTGGATCGTGTTAAAAGAAGCTCTAATGCTGTGTCGGAGGGATTTCCATTTTTGCTATACTCGCGCTTATGTTATACCCCTCAAATGTCTTAAGATAGACTGGTTCCTGGTACTTGTTGTCACTCCGTCACTAGTGTACTATTTATTGTGGGAGTAGATTGGTGATTTTCAGTCTTCAATAGGGCGTGCGTGTCAAGAGAAAGACACGGGAAGACAAAAGGCCGTCTTGTTATGGCGAAAGTGTATTTTAGACAATCGTCCTACTTAACTCGAGGAAGAAGAGATTATTCTTTCAAAAGATCTATGACCCCATCAAGTTTATGATTATATTATAGTTCTGAAGTACTAGGAATAACTTAATCGAATAGGTCAGGAGAAACTCGATTTTCCCTGGCTATTGCTATCAATTATAATCCTTTATAAGATATGATAATGATATAGTACCTACTGTATATACTAGTAACATGTCTTCTCCAACAATGATAGTAGCATCTCAACAACACCGAGTAACCATAACGCTCAAAAACTACTGCAGAGCATATCGTCGTCATCGTGATCTCCAAACCCTTCAAATTCTATCATATCATCTGAAAACAGCGTGTAAGTCATATCATCTTCACCAGATCGATCGGACATAATGTTAGTATTCTCATCTTCGTAATCGTCCTGAGAGAATGGCAGTGACCCGCATGATGAAGAAGGTGCAGCAGCAGCAGTAGTAGTCGATAGCATCGCGCAGCTACTACTTTCATCGGGCTCACTGAAGCCAAGAAGTTCTTCTTCTCCATCGGAAGAATATCCTAGTTCTCCATACATTCGTTCTTCGACTGGCGACGGCTGGTCTTTGCATCGAGGGTTGGGTGATGGAGCCTGAAAACGCAGTTTCCGGGATGTCTGTGGCTTGTAGAGCTGTTCCTGGGCGATGCGGAAGAGGGATGCACTTATAGTGTTTCTGATATTGTTTGTGTCTGTGTTTGCCGTAGCGGACTGGGACGTCTTATTATTATTTAGCTTGCCTAGTTTGGATTGAAGGGATTGGTGGTTGGGGAGCTTGAGTATGGCAGAAAGTGATTTCGTGATTGAGGGGATTAGGGTTGATCGTTGACTCATTTCCTGGTAGTGGGGTGAGTTAGTCGTTCTCGTTGTGGTAGTGATGGGCCTTACCCTGTGGTAGTTCGGGGTGAAGACTGAGGGTGCAATTTGTGAAAGAGGTTGTAGCGTCTTGCTTTGGGAATCACTTTGATTAGTTGGCGCAGTGCGTCCGAATAAAAGAGCCTCCAGGCCGATTGTGAAGAGATTGTTCAGTTGTCCACGCTGTTCATTCGGGGGAATCTCTTCGAAGGATTCTTCTGTGGGAGTGGGAAGCGGGGAGCTCTGTTCGCTCTCAAGCAACCCTTCTAGCTCATCGATGAAGGATGTGGCTTGAGTGTCTTCGGAGTTACTAGCATATAAGTTTGGTTGGGGGTCAAACAAAATGGTGTCTTGTGTGCTCTTTAGTATATATTTCATATAGCAATAGTCTCCTACCGAATCCGGTGTTGTCAAAGAGTCTGCATAGTTCAGTATATATAGCTGTGCGGTTTTATTTTTGGTAGTGAATGTCATAGATGCATTGACTGTAGATAGATAAACAGTATTGATGTAATCTGGAGGATGAATATTGTCAAGATAATCGAATAACGTTGTTTTTCGCGTAGGTCTCGTCTTCGACTGTTTCAAGTCCCTTTGTATGCCGATGATGAGCTTGAAGGAGGTGACATTGTCGTAGTGGAGGTGATTATAGCTCTTAAATAACGCAACAAGGCCATGATCTGACCAGAGCTTGATAAGCAAGCCATTCGTTAGCTCTTTCCACAAGACTAATTAACGCTGAAGCTGACCATGAGAATACCTTGGATCTACACATCATCTCTCCGACTGATGAAGCGAAAGTGGAAGCCGAAAGGACCATCGACGCATCGATATTGACCGAGATGTAGAGCTTGAGTTCGGGAGTTTGGGACACCCATAAATCTTGCGACTGGAGCAGCCTCTCGATACAGACTGCATCCGTTAAGCCAGTGTTTTCGGGAATTAGTACTTGAGCTGAAGCATGAATATGGAGATCGATAGTTGAATTAAGGGAACTAAGTCGATCTTCTCCAAGATCAATTGTCAAAACCATCCCGTGGCTTTATATAAGGAGCAGTCAGCATGAACATATACATTTGTGAAGTAGGCCCCCGGTCAATTGGGGAAAGTGCTTGTAGTAGACGAAAAAGGAAAGGAGAGGCGGGATCTATCTATGACTGTGGAGAACTAAGCGGAATAGACGTCGCCGATCTCAATTCCCTGCATTTCTAGCTCTGCTCACCTTCGATATGTGGCGCATATAGTTGCATGGATGAAGCATATTAACACTATGACAGACTGGAGAAATCAACATAGACCAAGAAACCCGTAGTAACTAGGAACTACCCTCGAACATGAGGACTAATACGTCTCCACTACCTTGTGTCACAAGCGCGCGGGATCGGAAGCGCATGAAGCTTATCGCGAATCTACTCCCAAAAGAAAAAGGGAGTAGTGCATCTCCAATGCAGCTCTAGCGAATTGAGTAGCTTAGTTTACAGGAATATATAAGCATCATAATTGCCAGCACTGCAATTGCTTACATGCTGGTATGATCGCTGCCCAAAGCAGTAAAGTATTTTGGGTGTTATTGACTGATCTATTGACGTTTATTTTTAGCCGGCTTATCGATAAGACATCACGTGCCTGGGGATTGATTACCTGGCCCCTAAAGCATCCTCCGCATCAGGGATTCCTAGTTTCAGGAGCTTCACAATTCAGCGATGCCCAGTGATGAAGGACAGCGCGCTCTCTTGGCTGACCAGAAAGGCCCCGATGGGCCGGAATCGCAGTCACTTCTTTCCGAGTCGCCGACACAAGACTTCGAGCTTGTGAACCATGCGGCCCCGACTAGCTCGAGTCCCCGCGGACAGCCGCACCAGTCTTCCATATCACAGCCGGTACCAGAAGGACAGCGCCGCACTCCTCGAACGATGAACCGAGTTCGCTTTGACCTGGATGACGAGACCGAGGATGAAGACCATCCCAATGGTCGTCGCGACTCCGGAGACTCATGGCTGGAGGAAGAGGACTATGGCCGTGCAGACCGCAACCGGTCAACCAGGCAAATGGTCCCTCTGCTGACAGACATTGAGGCCCCGAGCGTGACCCTGGCTACTTCCGATGAATTCTTTCCCGAAGAACACCTAGAAAGTGCGAGGCCGAGGAGTGGGATGCGCATGGCCTTTATGAACATGGCCAATAGCATTATAGGGGCTGGTATAATAGGACAGCCTTATGCCCTCCGACAGGCTGGCATGTTCATGGGAATAACACTCCTGATTGTCCTCACTATTGCTGTTGATTGGACAATTCGCCTGATAGTGGTCAATTCGAAGTTGAGCGGTGCGGACTCTTTCCAGGCAACAATGCAGCATTGTTTTGGCAAGAGTGGACTTATCGCCATATCGGTTGCGCAGTGGGCGTTTGCGTTTGGCGGCATGATTGCGTTCTGTATTATCGTTGGAGATACCATACCGCATGTCTTGAGTGCTTTGTTCCCTTCCCTTCGTGATATGTCGTTCCTCTGGCTTTTGACCGACAGACGCGCTATCATTGTTCTTCTTGTTCTCGGAATTTCGTATCCCCTGTCTCTGTACCGAGACATTGCTAAGGTACAGTATCAGTAAATCCTCAAAGCTGAAGTATACGGTGCTGACAGTTCAATGTAGTTGGGAAAAGCGTCTACCTTCGCGTTGATCAGTATGATAGTCATTGTGGTAGCTGTGATCACGCAGGGGTTTCGCGTACCTCCAGAATCACGCGGGGAAGTGAAGAGCCTGCTCCTGGTTAATGATGGCTTCTTCCAGGCTGTTGGAGTGATATCATTTGGTATGTTCCGGTCATTGGTAGACTATGCGATCAAAAAAACCGTACTGACTGTTTGCAGCATTCGTATGCCGTATGTAGCATTGTCCCTTGACATGGCCCGAGACTAACAGATGCAAAGATCACAATAGTCTTCTGATCTACGGTTCATTGAAGAAACCGACCATGGACCGATTTGCAAGGGTAACCCACTACTCGACTGGTGTATCACTCTTGATGTGTCTAGCTATGGGCATCTTTGGTTTCCTTTTCTTTGGAGCACAGACTCAAGGAAACGTCTTGAACAATTTCCCATCCGACAATATTCTGGTCAATATCGCACGACTGTAAGATCACGGCCCATATTCCGCGGACATTCAACAAGCTGACCCGAAGAAGATGCTTTGGCCTAAACATGCTCACTACCTTGCCGCTCGAAGCATTTGTATGTCGGTCGGTGATGACAACTTACTACTTCCCTGACGAGCCTTTCAACATGAACCGACACCTGATATTCACATCGGCACTGGTCGTGTCCGCTATGGCTATGGCTTTGATAACGTGCGACCTAGGTGCAGTATTCGAACTGATTGGTGCAACCAGCGCTGCTGCACTGGCCTATATCTTTCCGCCTCTTTGCTATATCAAGCTGAGCAATGCGTCGCACAAAGCCAAGATCCCCTCATATTTGTGCATTGTATTCGGCATAACTGTTATGGGAGTCAGCCTGTTGCAGGCAGTGATGAAGATGATAAGTAGTAGGTCCAAGACCCTATTCACCTGATGGCCTCTGGGCTGGCTTTGCTAACAATTTTCACTTGCTGCCATAGATGAAGGCGGCGCGAGCACCTGCAGTGCTTAGCGTGAAAATATTCCTATTCGGTCTCTGAGCATATATAAGCTCACTTCCCATCTGATAGACTTCATTTCCTCTGGCTGCCTCGATATAAATGTACATACTGTCGTGCGCCATCACGTTTCTATATCCAATTTTTGCCTCTTCCGTATAATCTTCTGGTACCGAAATATCTTTCTATATTGACATAACCGTGATCGCTGTGCTATACTAGCCGCGACGCTTCAGAAGGCAAACACTTAGGATGGAATAGGGAGTGTAGTGTGGTGGCTACCGATTTCACTTGGCATACGAAGACTAGTACCTCGTCGATTGCTCCGATTTGAAACTTGCTCAAAACTGTCAAACTTGTCCAATCAACCGGTGCTTAACTTTGGGTGGCTGCAAAGCTGCGTTTGCAGGCATCCTAGTACAGCAGGTACTCACCCACAACACGCAATTGTTTCACTTACTAGCCTTTATATGAGTCTCGTATCTTCCTTTTTTATCAATCTGACTTCTGAAATATCCATCCACAGCGCCGACTGCTAGCATATTTGTTCTGCCTTCTTGGTATCCAAATCCCTCATTCATTGCACCCAAAACTCGATTGTAATACCTACTGTCTTGCCTAACCCCCACATTGTGCTTCCCCTTCAAGGTTCAACTATTCAAAGTATCCATGCTGTCTTGACTGGTTTAGTGGTGACACTACTATTTCTCCCCGACAAAAACATTTTCGTACCTTATCCTCACCCTCGCCTTCCTGACTACCTCTGTGACCTTGAAATATCATTCACTTAACTCTGCTAGTGATGCTTGGGCAACAGAATATCTCCCGGGGCTAACTTCACTCTCTGGTAAGGCTAACGCGTTTAAAAGACGCGTCCAGCTCTCCCTGAGTGCACACATGGATCTTTCCGTCCCAACTCAGTTTTAGACAGACATTTGAACATCGATTTGTTTCTGCAATTGCAGCATCATCTCTTCGAGAAGATGGATTCCAATACTTCAGATCGCCTCAAGAGGCTTCAAATGGTACGTTGTGCAAAGAACCAGGAAGTTCAATTCTATGATACATGCTTTTTGGAGTAGAGTCAATGGCTAATCCAGACTCTCACCCCTATAGGAAGACCTCGGAACCGCACGACGGGAGTACATCTCAACTGCAGATGACAGGCGACATAAGAAGGCTAGGTTGGAAGACATAGAGGCAATACGGATGACAAACATTCCTGGTTCAGCTGCTCAACGCATGGCCACCGCAAACCAGGGGAGACTTGAGGATTGGGCAAGTAAGTCATTGGAAAGGAGAACCTCTCAGATATTATGCCTGTTTCCTCTTGCTGAGCTTCTGTACTCAAGATGTCCACAAGACAATAGGTGATACCGAAGATCTGGAAAACCTCGACAGCCTCCTGGATGGACAAAGCCATCGACTTCAGCTGAGCGCCATGATTCGGGGAAGTGGAGGGCAAAATTACATAGGAGATCAAAGGCGCTCTGGTTCTGCTCCAGCTATCAGGTCGTTGCATTCGGTCGGTCGTGGCGGCGGCGTGATAGGCACCCGAGGACGTGGAACAAGGCAGAGCTCTTTACCGTGAGTATCAAATGTCTTTCTTTACCTATCACAGATTTCTGGCTAAGATATAAGGAATATGCAGGCCGTCCAACTTTGCCCCCAGAGGCCATGCTGCTCAGTCTCAGAAGCGGTCCCATAGAGATGCAGCTCTTGACGACAACGACTTCTACCGCACGGCTCGTGAAGGAAACGCTTCAAGGAAGGTAGAAGCTATGAGAGGACAAAACAGACGATCTTGTAAGCTATTGGTGTTCGCATTAGTGAGATACATGGCGTCTAATACGATCCTTCTAGCTGTGCGAAGGCCTACGTCTTCTATGTCCAGACCGAGAAGACCCGTGTCACAGTATGTTGCAGTTACCATCCCCTAAATGATATCAAATCAAACCTTACATTTGGATACAGGGTTGACTATAGTAGCATGCTCAGTCAGCCACAGAGTTTCCTTGCTGCCGCTCGCAGTCTGGTTAGCGCTAGAACTACGCCGGCTGCCCCTACTCCTGCCTCCCAAACATCTCGCGATGCTGGCAGATCTGAGGCCAGTCAAAAGCCTTCAGAGCCAATGGACACCACAGATAGGTCTACTATTCAGGAGACGCAGCCGCATTCAAAACCCCAACAGGCGGAACCTTCCAAGCCTCTTCCCCGTTCAGTAGTTCAGCTACCGGCAATTCCCCCTCGGAGCACGGCTTTGCAGCAAGAGAGTGCAACCAAGACGGACGAGCCGCTTCCAGTCTTGCCATCTCCAGCCGTACTCGATACCGCCAGTCAGGATCAAGGGTCTGCCTCTATGAGCTTGGAGTCGACGGAGGATGAAAAATCTAATTCTGGAATGCCTGAAAGCCAAGCTGGAACACGAGATCAAGTTACCACTGACCCCTCTACAGAGGCAGCCCCTGCACCGGATGCTATAGATACCACTCCAAAGGTAGCAACTGATGTCAAAGAAGCCATCCTGCTTGACTTTAGCTCCACACCACCGGAGCAAAGCATCCATGGCCAAAGTCCTGCTACTACGGAGGTGCTAACTCCTTCTCTTGAAGACCTGAAAGGCCTTGACTTTAGACAGGATCTTCACCCTAGGTTTCCTACTAGAAGAAAAGTTGACTTTGACATGTCTTTGGACAAAAGGGAAACATCCACCAATGAGCGTGATATCATGCCTACCAAACAACATGACAATTCCGAAGCCAGCGAGGATCTGCATCGGCAGATTAATATGCTGTGCGAGCTTTTGCAGTCGACTTCTCTTTCGGGTGAGCACCGTGAAAGCCTGAAGCAATGCAAGACAGCACTCGAAGGGAAGTTGCAAGGCGCTTATGACTCCACAGATAAAACAATTCAAACACAAGAAGACCCTTTCCTTGGAAAGCCGGCTTTTGAAACTCTTGAAGCGGCAGCTGGGCCAGATGAACAACCTCAATCGACCATCAGTGGTCTAGGTATACAGAATATATCCATGGACAGCTCCACCCCAAAGAAAGCTGAGACGATAAGCGAATCAGACAAGCAATCGACCCCCAGCATCGGTGGACAGATCATGCCTACATCAGTCGAGAATGCCCGACTAGCGATGGCAAGTCCAAGCCCGTCCACCCGACTCAACGTGACCGCGCCGCCATTCGTCCCAAAGACACCCTACCGCGCCCAGTCGAATAGTTTCTCAAGCGAGTCAAATGCGACATGCGTTCCCGAAACTCCTTGCCCGCACCGTCGTGTGAGTATGCCAGAAGGACACATATTCGGGGATCACCTACTGCCAGGTAGGCGTAGAGAGACCATATCCTCTAGAGCCGAGCCGCTTGCGGCGAAGCAGCCACTAGCCAATGGTAAGTATTATCTTTATCTATCTATATATGCATTTTCTCATGTCAAGAATACTAATTTCTACTCCAGAAGTTCCTGAACTCCGTTTGAAGTTCTCGATTCCACCGAAAGTCTCACACAAATTGACTATCAAGACACCTGTCAGGGAAGGATTTGGCAAAGAGGAGACCCCCAGACCAACTGCGCCACGGCTTGCATCAGGGAACATTCCCAAGCCGGCCACCAGACCTTCACCTGCTCTGCAGCAGTCTGTCCACGCCCCGAAGGCCAGGCCCTCCCCCTCCGCCTTGGGCGGTCTTGAGAGCTCTAGATATGCGTCGCCATCGAGCAACAAGCCTTTTCGATAATTCCAATGAGACTTACTAATCGGTGGAAATCAGGTTGTTGTTGTTGCTGTGTGTTATCTACAGTTTGATCATGTTGTACTTAGTACTATTACTACTTAGGTAATAACTAAATGTGAAAAGAACCGCATATTGTAGGATTAAGCGGGTTTGCTTCATACAGTTCTATACATTATCATTTCGTAGTAACATGGTTCACGACAAGTAGCATATTTAAATTGATGTTAAACAAAACGTCATACTTCTCATACTATTGAAGACAATCTATGGTGTAGGTAACAAACTAGTACATATATATCCTACAGCTTCGCCTTGACCTTGAGCATCGCCTCTGCCACTTTCCGTCGTTGAATCTTACCCGTCGCCGTCTTGGGGATCTGCGGAACAAGCCACACCTACAATATAAAGTCCAATTAGTGACCCCATATCACATCAAAGCAACAACAAATAGAGGGGGGGAAAACCCACCTTCTTCGGCGTCTTAAACTTCGCCAACTTCGACTCCACCCACGCCTTCAACTCCTCCTCAGTAGCAGCATCCCGACTCTTAAGCACCACCGCAGCACCGATATCCTCCCCATAGTGACCCTCATCCGGAATAGCGAAGCACACAGCCTCCGCGACCTTCGGATGATGCAAAAGCGTATTATCCAATTCAATTGGACTGATCTTCTCACCTCCTTTATTGATAAGTTCCTTGATACGGCCTGTGATGATAACGTAGCCATCGACGTCTTTCTTGCCCTGGTCGCCTGTACGGAAGAAGCCGTCCGCAGTGAAGGACGATGCATTCGCGGAGGGGTTGTTCAGGTAGCCCTTTGTTACGTTGTCGCCCCGGACGCAAATCTCTGCTTCTTGGCCTTGGGGCACTTCGTTGCCGTTGTTGTCGAGGATTCGTACTTCCACGCCTTGGCCTAGGCCTACGCTGCCGGGTTGGCGTTTCCCTGGGGGAAGGGGGTTGCTGGTCATTTGGTGGGCGGCTTCGGTCATGGCGTAGGCTTCGAGGACCGGGGCGTTGAAGGCCTTTTCTAGGTCTTGGAAGGTTTTGGGCGAGAGGGGTGAGGAGCATGAGCGGATGAAGCGGATTGGGGGGACTGGGTTGGAGAGGGGTGTTTTGAGGAGGATTTGGTGGATGGTTGGTACTGCTGTGTACCAGTTTGCTTTGTGGGTGGTGAAGTCGGTCCAGAAGTCTGTTGCGGAGAATCTGGGAGGGACTATTACGGAGCCTCCGGAGTATAGAGGGGCTAGGAATGCTGCGAGGAGACCGTGGACGTGGAATAGTGGCATCACGAGATATGTTCGGTCTGCTGGGGTGAGTTGGTATGTTGCTTGGATGTTCCCTGTAGTGGGTTAGTGGATTTGTTCTTGGGATTGGCTCATTTTTTTTTGCTTTTGGCAGTGTGTCTGTATATTTGTATTGCTACTTACTCATTGTGGTTGTCAAGTTCTTGTGAGTGAGTGGGACCTGCATGGCAAGTGGTAGATCGGAATGTTAGTTATATGAGATATCCAATAGGATGTGGGATAGTAGATCGAGCATACAGCTTTGGGTCTGCCAGTCGTCCCACTGGTATGTAGAACAAGAGCAATGTCATCAGGCTGAGCTTCCTGGATATCTGCGCCTCCATTGCCAGCCAACTTTCCATGTTCCTTGACATCTAAAACGATCTCGGAACCGTTCCAGTAGCACTCCGCGATAGCGGCCTGGTACTTCCGGCCCGCGCGAACAGCCGGTCCATCCTTTATGTATGACCCCTTCGGGATTATAAGCAGAGTGGAGCTCAGATCGTCAATGTAGAATTCGAATTCCTCTTGCTTATAGGCCGGGTTCAAGGGCGCGGCGATGGCACGCTGCCAGGAGGCGGCAAGAAAGGCGACTATGAACTCATAGGAGTTAATCAGAGCCAGCGAGACGGCAGCGCCATGAGTGACACCCAGTCGAGCTAGCTTAGCCTGAAAATCGGCGATATGGTTGTGTAGCTGCTGATAGGAGATCGACAGCGGAGTGGGTTTATTGGGGACTAGGACAGCAGGGTCAGCACTATCGGAGGAAAATGACCGGGCCAAGGTCGCCATCGTCGTTAGTATGCTGCAGGATAGTAACGTTTAGGGTCTTGGCTTGGCAGGGATGCTGATCGGAATTGAATCAATAGAGTTGATGAGATCCAATTGCTTATGGAACTTGTGAGATGGAGAATCGGGATTCAGGAAGTATTCACAACGCCACGAGAACTTGTTTCCCAGGGTAATTTGCTGAAGGGATAGGGGTTCCCTTTCTTGTCTCTCCATCCGACCTCGGGATCTCCTCTTTGGGCCCCGCTCCCCCATTACTTCCTGTTTGGGACAGCTGATTCTGGTTAGTCACCGCCACAATGTAACAAACTAAGCAAACCATGTAAACTAGACAAACCTCACCTCATTCTATCGGCCCCGTTCACATTGCTTGGTGATCGATTGATGGTACGCTGTAAAGCTGTCGCTTGAACTGTCCCTTCATGCTTATTAGATCTTGATTTCTCTTCATATCGTATCAGACATGGCTTCTGACTCCACCCCCGCGAAGCCAGGGGGTACCTTGTCACTCTACGCCAATCTTCTGGATCCATCTGCCGATAACTCGCCCGGAACGATCGCTCGCGCCCCGGTCGTCTTTAAGCAGAGTAGCACTACCGAGAATAATGACTCTCAGTCCGATGACTCCGCTGCCAAAAAGCAGCAGCTCAGTGCTGGTAGACTCATACCCTCTTTTGTTGACTGAGCCGTTTTATCTGCTTTTGAACGATCTGATTGCTCACTTGTCCGCCCGGTTGTTCTCATCGGTGGTTTCCAGCTTCTCTCAGATTTCAGCCTACCAAGAGGCCCCAGCTAGCAGCTCAGAAACCGAAACCGAAACCGACGTTACCAAAGGCTGCGGCTGCACCCGCAGCCCCAGCAGCAGCCCCCGTGAAGACTACTCTCGCCGATTGGGCAGCCACTGAGGATGACGATGTCAATGGATTCTATGCCGGTCCGAAGAGGCAACGAGGTGGGCGCAAGAAGCGCAAGAAGAACCGCGAGGCGCAGGAGTTTGTGCAGAACTGGGACGACATTTATGACCCGTCGCGGCCGAACAACTACGAAGAGTACAAGCACAGCGACGAACAAATAGCTGAGGTGAGGGAGTGGAAAGACCGTCTTTACGCACATCGCATGGCCAGATCGCCCAGCAGGGACTCACTAAGTGACGATGAATATGCACGACCCATGAACCGTAAGCTATTCGCCCTCAAGATCGTGTTCGTTTGCTCATGACTGTCATAGGTAAATTTGCTCCTCCGAGCAGCTTCGCGCCGCCTCCCAATCTCAACGATATGCCACCCAGGCCACCCATCGAATCTCCTCCAGAACGAACAAGCGAAAACCCAGGAGATATCTCCATGTCGGATGCTCCTCCACCGCCACCCCCAACCGATGAGCCGCCCGCGCATGTTCCGGATGACCCTACAGGCGAAGATGCCTACTTACGGCGCCTTCAGTTGTCAATGGGCAACCAGCCTGCAGCAGCTCCTGCTGCCCCACCACCGCCCAGGCCCCTAGAATCCTTACAACCAGCTTCCGCAACTATATCCCGAGCACCCGTTCGCTACACGCTTCCTCCTCCACCCGAGGACATACCTGCGTCGGAGGCGGAATTGGAAGAAGTCTTCGCAAAGGAGCAGCCAGTGGAAGATGAGCCGGAGGATGAGAGCCAGCGTTCGCTGCGGCCAGGACAGAAGGGATTTGCTGAACGTCTCATGGCCAAGTATGGCTGGACTAAGGGCTCTGGTCTGGGTGCTACGGGTACCGGCATTGTCAAGCCATTGCAAGTCAAGGTTGAGAAGCAGAAGAAGCGACCGGACTCCGAAGGTGGAGGCTTCGCAACGCCCGCTGGTCGGGGCAAGATTATTGGTGGCGCAAGGAAGAATGAAGAGGAGGGGAAGTTTGGTCCAATGAGTGAAGTCATTATCTTGAAGGGCATGCTTGACGGAATGGACTTGGATGCTGAATTAGCTGGGGATGGCGAGGGCGGTGGTCTCATGCAAGAGATTGGTGAAGAGTGTTCTGAGAAGGTAAGTGGATGTTTGTCTATTACATGGCACAGTCTAATGAGATACAGTACGGTCGTGTTGAACGTGTCTTCATACCTCGAGACTCGGCGCCTCCAGTGCCAGTTTTTGTCAAGTTCACCAATCAGCTCTCGGCTCTACGTGTAAGTGCTGCATCAATGCCCACCTAATGCTTTATTTGGAAAACCTGACTAAGAACTCTAGGCCGTCAACGCTCTTGAGGGTCGGATATTCAGTGGGAATGCCATCACTGCCCGGTTCTACGATGTACATACTTTTGAACAGGGGATATACGATAGCTAATAGCGGGAAGGGACTCTGTACCTGATATCTCACAAGTTGCGAACTGAAGAATACAAGCAAGGGACAATTTTCTCACCTTTTGCGGCATTTAGCATAGTCATATTGGGGAGTCGGAACAAGACTACTAGGAGAATGCATCCATTTCAGTGAGTCTTACCAAACAATCAGGTCACTTTTTGCATTACTACCAGTGCTCAAAGACCAGATAACATGATTTCCCCTGTGGCTATCTATACTGCATTAATGTCATGTGACTTAAAGCATGAGATATACTTGCTTCCAGGCTCCTTCCACAGTGATTGTTGCCTAAATTCATAAATACAATGGACTATGTTGTCTGAGATAGTTTATACATCCTGACAAAGGCTATATGCCACAAGCATAGCGCAGCTACTAATATACCACCGATATGAGGAAGTTGCTGGAGTGGTTGGAGAGACTAGTAGCAGTAACCTCTTGACTAATTACTTCATTGGTACATGGTATCTCTGTGCTTTTGAGTTGGCTGACGGCGATCTCCGGGAATAATTGCTGCATGTTAACTGTGTGTACCCAATAAAACCACCAAGTACAACGCAAGGACACATGGAAGACCCCATTGGTTCCGTCGCCCAGGGCACAACTGCAGAAGGAGGAAATGGAAGACGTGCCAATGAACTTTCATCGATCAAAAAGTTCGATGCGGATCTATGAGGTCATGTGACAGCGATAAACCGCAGCGCCGCCGGGGACTGATTGGCTGTGGGGCATCAAACCCAGCGATGAGCAGCTGCACGCCCAAGACAGTGTTACTTCGTCTCCGCATTCACGGCCGACCTTAATTTGCCTACCTCACTATCATTTAAATCCCTCTGACCTCGTTTCTCCCGCCTCGCTTTCTTCTCTTCTTCCCCTCCTCCTCTCAACCCTCTCAACCCTCTCGCCGTCATCCCAACCTTCTTCGGTTCCAGCCCACCTACGTACTCCGAAACCGCATCCCCCAAAATGTCGCTTTGCCAGAACCGTCTAACGGAGGAGAGGTATGTGACTGACAATACCGCATATACATATTGTGGCGTGTATATTTTCGAACTAACCCCAAACGCGACCATCTACAGAAAGCAGTGGCGTCGAGACCACCCCTTTGGCTTCTACGCAAAGCCGCATCGGACTCCTCAAGGAACACTTGACCTCAAACGATGGGAGTGCGGTATTCCCGGCAAGGCGCAAACACTCTGGGAAGGCGGACTTTTCAAGCTTGACGTTACCTTTCCCGATGGTGGGTGAAGCCTATCGACTGGTGCTCTATGCGACAAACCTGCTAACCCGCATTCTATCGCAGAATACCCCACTAAGCCGCCGAAGTGTAGGTTCCCCTCTCTCCCGTACCATCCCCAACGCCACTCGTCCGTGCTGTTTGAAAGGTTTCGTCTATAGCACTTTTCGCGCAATAAGCTAACTAGAGTTTCCGCACTCAACAGGCAAATTTGTGCCTCCGCTTTTCCACCCAAACGTCTATCCCTCCGGCACCGTGTGTCTCTCGATCTTGAACGAGGAGGAGGCGTGGAAGCCCGCAATCACAATCAAGCAGATTCTCCTGGGTATCCAGGACCTGCTAGACGACCCCAACCCGGAGTCACCAGCCCAAGCTGAGGCATACAACCTGTTCAAGAAGGACCGCCCAGCGTACGAGAAGCGAGTTAAACAGGTCGTGAGGGAGAACCCGGCCCTTTAAAGAACGCCCCACGACGGCATGACAATTTATTATCCCACCACGAAGCTACTCTTCCGCCCGTTGTGTGTCTATTTCCGTCCCCCCAATTTCATCCCAGTTCTGCGAATTTCACGGCGGGTATGGCGGCTTAAGAGTCTTAGACCAGGTGTTCCCACGTGGGGTAGAAGGACGGGAAGCCTTCCAAAAGGGAGAGCGCAGATACACCCGCTCGGGAGTTTATGATCATGCCCAGCGCGCCATTGCAGTCAAATAGGTTCCGGAATGTCGCATGGGTGCAGGTGTGTCTTAAACTATTCTCCTGCCTTGGAGGTGTGGAATACTTGGGTTTTCTTCTTAGCGAGCAGCGTGGCGTACATCAGAACTGACAAAACTGGGCGGTTCGGAACGGCGTTTGACACTATCTTAATGCGATTTATCTAGCTCATGTCCCTTCTTTCTCTTTGGGATACTCGCATACTTCTATCTATGTCTACCATTGGGGGGTGCATGCTGGTGACCGGTTTTCGGATGATCATACCATAGATAGACGGCTTGTGCCCTCTGGGTGGGGGGAGGGTCCTCTCTAATCGACTCCAACTCAATTTTCTCCAATCTGTCATCCTTAGTGCGTAAAAGTAAAACAAGTTCCAGAAAGATCAAAAATCTGGAGAAAGTACTCTAGTAGAATATAAAATGTGGGGGATGTGCAGACAGTTGAAGGAAAATGGGACACCAACAACGTTGGAACCAAGAGAAACCCGACCCAACCTGTCAGGGCACAACCAATAAGGATGACATACATAGAAAGAAAGAAAGAAAAGTAACCGTCACAGCGACAATTCAGTTTTCTGCGTAGGAAAATTAGCGGCTATCTTATCGGAAGTGAGTCACTGAGATTTGTGGCCGAAATCGCCCCTCGGGTTCCGCCCCGCCGCCGCGAACGGGTGTGTCGCTTTTCCAATCCATATTTAAGATTTCCCGCTTCATCTCTCTCTCTTTCCCCTCGTTCTCCTATCTTTCGATTAGTCAATTGCTTCCCTTTTGCTGTCTACTTGAGTCGGTTCATCAATTGAATTGTAGTCAGCATGTGTGGTATCTTCGCGTGTCATCAGTATGTGGGCTAATCCTGAAATCTTTCTTCTCTCTCCCCTCTCTCTCTTTCAGAGTCTTTGATTTCTTTTGCGGGCCCCGCGCCACTATCGCTCTCCGGTTTTTTTTTTGAGTCACACCCTCTGATCTGAACTGCCATAGTCACCCCGATGTGCAAAAATTCAAGCCTACGGCCCTGCGCATGGCCAAGGCGTAAGTATTCCTGGTTCACTTTTGATGGTGAGTGGGGTGCTGATTGTTGTTGAACAGTTTGCGCCACCGTGGTCCCGATTGGAGTGAGTCATAAGCCTCTTTTTGGCAAGCATGCTGGTGGACATTATTCTGACTTGCGTCTAGGTGGAAGCTGGATGTCTGAGAAGACTAGTGAGTTGAGCAGCTTCGTGGGCTCGAAAAAGGTGGTGACTAATTGATTGGCAGTCCTCGCGCACGAGCGTCTGTGTATCGTCGGTGTTGGTATGTGATGTTTTGCCTCCGCCGCGGATCGTTTCGACATTCATATTAACATGGTCACTTTGCAGACTCTGGTGCCCAGCCCCTTGTCAACGACGATGGCTCCCTTGCCCTAGCCGTCAACGGCGAGATCTATAACCACCGTATCCTCCGGAAGAACCTGAAGACCAAGTATGAGTTCAAGACGCATTCCGACTGTGAGGTCGTCATTCCTCTGGTATGTGCGAAGGATATTTTTTGGTGTGTATCTGTGTAGGGTTGCTGATGGGTTTAGTACATGGAACACGGCCTTGACGCCCCCAAGCACCTGGATGGCATGTTCTCCTGGGTTCTCTACGACAAGAACCAGGACAGGGTTGTCGCCGCTCGTGATCCCATCGGTATCACCAGCTTCTACATTGGCTGGTCCTCTGAGACCCCTGGAGCCGTTTACTTCGCTTCCGAGCTGAAGTCTCTCCACCCGGTTTGCGACAAGATCCAGGCTTTCCCTCCCGGCCACATCTTCGACTCCAAGACCGGCTCTTTCACTCGCTACTTCGAGCCGACCTGGTGGGACCCCACCAACGTTCCCTCCGCCCCTGTTGACTACAAGGTCATCCGCGCTTCTCTCGAGAAGTCGGTTCGCAAGCGTCTGATGGCTGAGGTCCCCTATGGTGTCTTGCTCTCCGGTGGTCTCGACTCCAGCTTGGTCGCCTCCATCGCTCAGCGGGAGACCCTGCGTATGCAGGAGGCCGCCAAGGCCGCCCAGGCCCAGGGTGCTGAGCTGAACGAGTTGGTCGGCATTGACGACTCCAACGATCTGTCCACCGTCACCACCTTCCAGCAGCTGCACTCCTTCTCCATTGGTCTGCCTGGTGCCCCCGACACCGAGGCCGCCCTCAAGGTGGCTAAGTTCCTCGGAACCAAGCACCATGCTTTCACTTTCACCGTTGAGGACGGTCTCAACGCCCTCTCCGACGTCATCTATCACCTGGAAACTTACGATGTCACCACCATCCGTGCCTCCACCCCCATGTACCTGCTCAGCCGTAAGATCAAGGCTATGGGTGTCAAGATGGTTCTCAGTGGTGAGGGTAGTGACGAGATTTTCGGTGGATACCTTTACTTCCACGCTGCTCCCGACCGTGAGGAGTTCCACAAGGAGACTGTCCGCCGTGTCAAGAACCTGCACTTGGCGGATTGCCTGAGAGCCAACAAGTCCACCTCTGCCTGGGGTCTGGAAGCTCGTGTTCCTTTCCTGGACAAGGAATTCCTTGAGACCTGCATGGGTGTTGAACCTGCCGAGAAGATGATCACCAAGGAGCGTATCGAGAAGTACATCCTGCGCAAGGCCTTCGACACCACCGACGAGCCCGACGTCAAGCCCTACCTGCCCGACAACATTCTCTGGCGCCAGAAGGAGCAGTTCAGTGACGGTGTCGGCTACAGCTGGATCGACGCCCTCAAGGACCAGGCTGAGGTGCACGTCACCGACGAGATGATGAAAAACCCCAAGCCCGAGTGGGGTAGCGACATTCCCGACACCAAGGAAGCGTATGTTTAGAGTTTTGTGTCATTGTATTGCCGAAGACAGGGACTGACATTCTCTTAGCTACTGGTACCGTACAATGTTCGACGAACTCTTCCCGGCTTCTTGTGCCGGCACTGTTGAGCGTTGGGTACCGACCTGGTCCAAGCAGACCGACCCGAGTGGCAGGTAAGCATATGATGCATCAGAACGCAGAAGTAAACAGACAGCTGATATGTTTGACCTTCTTTAGAGCTATTGCGACTCACAACGCCAAGTACGAAAACGCCGTTTAAATGTCTGGGTAATGAATATTGCGTGTCTTAACTTCTTGCGGAGAGTTTGGGTATAGAACCATGTATAGATGATTTACCAGGGATACTCATTGGGACGCGAAAAAAAGCGAATTTCAGTTAGATGCGTCGGGATCACCGCGTATTGGCTTTTCCTTTTCTTTCATCTATGATGTCTTCTTCCATTACTGTTGTTGTGTGTGTTCGATCGGCAAGATCTGTAAGAGTTGTAGGAATGGTTAAGAGTAGTTCGGGCGAGGTTACCACACCGGCAGATTATGAGTCAAGCGCGGATGGTGCTGATCAGGAGGGACATGCGTTGTCACGGTCATACGAACCCCATGTGGTTGGGCTGGGTTCCATGGTAGGTCCATGCATGCTGTCCCGATGGGGATGCGTGACAGGCATCCAGGATGATACAATTGCTACATTTCTGAGAAGCGGTCAATTTCATAACATAATAGTAATTATGTTTTCTTTTTTTCATTTTCAAGTTATTGAGAGAAGCTAAAGGAAAGTATTATACTTTGTTTTCTCATCGTTCAGGACGAACGGAAGCCGAGGATAAGCAAGCAACTAACTACGAAGTAACTAGTTAGTTAGTGTTAGTAGTACGTAGTAGTCAGAACACGGCGGGCTGAACTCTCGGGAAACCTTGGAAAGGTTGACTCGCAATTCAGGCGCGGAATCTCAGCCGCCAGGCATCGACATCACGGGACTTAGCGGCTTCTACCGGCAACCGAGCACCGACCAATCAGGGTGGGGGGTTTCTCCCGTGGCTTCCCCATTGTTTGGCGACTCAACTTCGACCTTCTTTCCTGCCCGGTTTCCCCATCGTTTCCCTTTCCCTTTCCTTCTCCCCTCATCATCTTCAGCCTTTCCACTCTATCCTCTCTTATCTCCTTCTGACGTTTTCGTCATCTCCTATACCACCTCATTCACAATGTCTGCTCCTGCTGCTTTCTCCGACATCGCCAAGGCGGCCAACGATGTATGCTGCCCTCACCACCTTTGAAATTTGTTACCTTGGAAGACAGCTTCCCGGGAAGGGATTTTCGTGCTAATCCTCTGCACAACAGCTCCTGAACAAGGACTTCTACCACAACAGCGCCGGTGAGTTCCCTCCCAATTCCTGCGCCCCTGAATTGGGTTGTTTGCTTTTTCCCTTTTTGCGCGCGACTCGGCTGACTCAAGTGTTACTCTAGCCAACCTCGAGGTTAAGTCCAAGGCTCCCAATGGCGTCACCTTCAACGTGAAGGGCAAGTCTGCCCACGAGGGTCCCATTGCTGGCTCCGTAAGTTCACCACCCAATTGGGCGTCCTTCCATTGAACTATGGATCATAATGCTAACCATCATCCTGTTATAGCTCGAGGCCAAGTACGTTGACCAGCCCACTGGTAAAGGCCCCGGAAACGCAAAAAACAATGCGAACATCCCTTGCGCACACCACCCGTCCCTTCGTCCCCAGCAGTACTTGAGGATAGGTTCACGTTCATGTTTGCGTGCAGCCATGCCCCATCCCAGCGCTTCTTCCTTCACTTCATGTCCAGGATTGTGGAACATGCAGGAATGCTAATTATCCGTCCCCACCCAGGCCTTACCCTCACCCAGGCTTGGACCACTGCCAACGCCCTCGACACCAAGCTCGAGCTCGACAACAACATCGCCAAGGGTCTCAAGGCTGAGATCCTGACCCAGTACCTCCCTGCCAAGCAGTCCAAGGGTGCTAAGCTCAACCTCTACTTCAAGCAGCCCAACCTGCACGCCCGTGCCTTCTTCGACCTCCTCAACGGCCCCTCCGCCAACTTCGACGCTGTTCTCGGCCACGAGGGCTTCCTCGTCGGTGCTGAGGGTGGCTACGACGTCCAGAAGGCCGCCATCACCAAGTACTCCGCTGCCGTTGGCTACAGCGTTCCCCAGTACTCCGCTGCCATCACCGCTGGCAACAACCTGACCGTCTTCTCCGCCAGCTACTACCACCGCGTCAACGCTCAGGTTGAGGCTGGTGCTAAGGCTACCTGGGACTCCAAGACCGGCAACTCCGTCGGCCTTGAGGTTGCCAGCAAGTACCGCCTTGACCCCTCTTCCTTCGCCAAGGTACGTAACACCCTCAGAAGTTCAATGGTCAATCGTTAACCCATTTTCTATAGGCCAAGATCAACGACCGTGGTGTTGCCGCTCTGGCCTACAACGTTCTCCTCCGCCCTGGTGTTACCCTCGGCCTTGGTGCTTCCTTCGATACCCAGAACCTGAACCAGGCTGCCCACAAGGTTGGCGCCAGCTTCACCTTCGAGGCTTAGATGAATTTTCCTTGTTTTCAGCACCCGCCCATGCCTAGTCCTTTGTGCTCCGATACTGCCTGATAGAGTAGATTTTGGAAGTCATTGAGATGATCGATTGATTCCTGGTTGTCTCTCGTCCGGCTGTTGGTATACGCGGGATAGGAGTTGGGAGTGGGCGCGGGGTTGTTATATGGATGTTTAGATAATAATCATGTATCACACCCTTTCAACGATAGTGTATATCAATCAAGCCTATATTTCCTTGTTTCAAGCCAAGCCCGTCTATAGTATATACAAATGTGGACTCTCCGCAGAGTCGCGGGTATAGAACCAGCTATAACCGAATGCATGCCGAACTGAACCTCCCAGCAAGTCCTGCGCCAGATGAATGTCTATGAACCAGCCAGTTGCCTCCAATATACAGAACCAACCCAACCCACCAGGAAGAGAACTGACCACACTCTAAACCCCGATCATCCCTCCTTCCTCCCCACCGACTTAGTCGACTTCGTCTGCCCACCGGCCCGATCACCGTTCCACACCCCCGTCATAGCGCCCGCCCCCATTAATATCCCACAGACCACAATAAACCTAACAGCCATGGCCCCGGGACTCCCAAGATACTTATCATTAATGTGCGACGCCCCAGCCATCTCCCTCGACCTCCGCTCCTGCCTCCTCTCATCCTCCCTCGTCTGCGTCCTATAATGCCCCTTCGCATTAAAATGCCACACCGTATTCCGATGAATAAATGACGTCGGATCATCCTCTGCTGTCCCCTTCGCACCACCACTACCACCACCACCACCACCTTCTCCATCTACACTAGCACCAGCACCAGCACCAGCCCGCCTCCCAGTCCCTCCATACCCCCCATGCGCATAGAAACTCGGCGGCGGCCCACGGAACTGACCCCGTCGTTTACTTAATCCGCTGGCTGGGCGCGACCCCGCGTACGACGCCCCCTTCGTGTGCAGGTTCGCGCTGTAGCTGCTGTAGCTGCCCATGGGGTGTTGGCCTGGCGTTGCTGTGCTGTGCGTTGAGGATGCATGGATGTGGATGTGGTGGTCGCGGTCGTAGATACTGCGTTTCGTGGCATTGCTGAGGGTGTTGTAGGCGCTGGATATTTGGGCGAATCGGTTGGAGGCGCTGGGGTCGTCGCGGTTGCGGTCCGGGTGGTGTTGGAGGGAGAGGGCGTAGAATTTCCTGGAATTGGTTTTAGTAGAAGGTGGGGAGGGAGGGGATGATGGGATTGGGGGGAAGGTTACTTTTTGATCTCGGATTGGGTGGCGGTTGGAGGGACGTCGAGGATTTCGTAGTAGGTTGGTTCGCGTGCGGTGGGGGAGTAATGGGGGTGGATGAGGTGAATGTTCG